>NC_050181.1:21242012-21321374 GCF_008315115.2 Sander lucioperca
GGGACCTTCCGTGTGCCAAACTCCATGTGAAAAACACTCAGTTTCCGTGCCGGCTGAGTGCCAGGCGGTGCATGCAGTGCTGCTTCTGTGCAGGCTGTGATGCTTATTCCAGATATAAGAAAACAACTTCAAAGTCCAGCCTGCATGGTGGTGGCACACCTAAACTCAAGCCGTGCCAAGCACAGACTGATTTAACCCGCACTGGCACGCACACTTTATAGCCTATGTGTATTATTCCCAGCACAGGCTGCATTCGTGTCAAACTTCTCTGAGCGTATAAATCCCTCCTCTCTTTTCCTTCTACTTCCTCTTTAATCCTGCTCTTTTTCTTCCTCTTCTGCCTCCCTCCTCCTCCTCCACCTCCCCAGGTCTAGGCTACAAATTCCAAACTTTCCTCCAAAATGGCGTCTCACACAGAGCTGCAAATGTGAACCATGTGATTTCCTAAAAGCCTACCCCTTCTGCAACCTGCCGCCCAATCATGCAGCTCACCTACAAGGGCCCGAGGGAGAAGAGGAGGGTCAGGGTGGATGGAGGAAAGGAAGAGGGAAAAGTTTGGGATAACAGAAAGAGAAAGGGAAGGTGGAAGTCTGGGGAAAGAGAGAGGGAGAGGGAGAGGAGAGGGGAAGATTATAGATGAGATTATATCTGATTTAGGAGAAATAGAAGAAAAATAGGAAGAGGTAAAAACAACGGATGAAGACTTCCAGATAGAGAGGATGAAAGATGAAAAGAAGTGATGTGAATGAAGACTGAAGAGGAGAGGTAGAGGAGGAAGAAAGGGAGGAAGAGGATGACCATAAAATATTAGATTAAATCTGATTAAATGAGTAGAAAATGGAAGAAAATGTGAAGAGGTAAACGATGGATGAAGAGGATGAGGAGAAGGTAGAAAAACTCCAAGATGAGAGGATGAAAGATGGAAAGAAGAGACGTGAAAGAAGACTGAAGAGGAGAGGTATAGAGGAAGAAAGGGAGGAAGAGGAGGAAAAGGATAAAGACAAAGATGGAATTAAATCTGATTAAATCAGGAGGAGAAATTTAAGCTGAAAGATGGATGAAGAGAGAAAAAAGAACTCCAGGATGAAAGTTAAAAGAAGAATGAGGGGAAGAGGAGAGGTAGATGAAGGAGGGAGGACGAGGAGGTAAAAGAAGAAAAGATGGATGAAGAGATGCAAAGATGAAATATGAGGTGAAAAAGAAGAATGGAGATGAACAGGGCAGGAAGAGGAGGCGAAAATGGAGAAAAAGATCAGGCTATGTGAGGAGAAATAGAAAGGAAAAAGACCCAGCTGCAAATACATTTAACCGTTCACTAAATCCCTGCTGATATGAATGGAGTTTGGTGTAATGCTTCTCCCCAGTTGTACACACGGTAAAAATGCGACGCCACACCAAACTTCATTCAAAAATCTAGCGATTTAATGCTTCTTCTCTTATCAACACTTCTACTCTATAATTCTATTCTCTAATACTTTTCTTGTAGTAATTTATTATAACGAAGAGGAAGAGAGAGAGAAGGTAGAGCAACTACAGGTGATGAAGAGGAGAGAGAAGATAGAGAAACTCCAAGGTGATGAAGAGGAAGAGAGAGAGAAGGTAGAGCAACTACAGGTGATGAAGAGGAGAGAGAAGATAGAGAAACTCCAGAGTGATGAAGAGGAAGAGAGAGAAGGTGGAGAAACTTCAGGGTGATGAAGAGGAAGATAGAGAAGGTAGAGAAACTCCAGGTGATGAAGAGGAAGAGAGAGAAGGTAGAGCAACTCCAGGTGATGAAGAGGAAGAGAGAGAGAAGGTAACTCCAGGTGATGAAGAGGAAGAGAGAGAAGGTAGAGCAACTCCAGGTGATGAAGAGGAAGAGAGAGAGAAGGTAGAGCAACTCCAGGTGATGAAGAGGAAGAGAGAGAGAAGGTAACTCCAGGTGATGAAGAGGAAGAGAGAGAAGGTAGAGCAACTCCAGGTGATGAAGAGGAAGAGAGAGAAGGTAACTCCAGGTGATGAAGAGGAAGAGAGAGAGAAGGTAGAGCAACTCCAGGTGATGAAGAGGAAGAGAGAGAGAAGGTAGAGCAACTCCAGGTGATGAAGAGGAAGAGAGAGAAGGTGGAGAAACTCCAGGGTGATGAAGAGGAAGAGAGAGAAGATGGAAATTAGAGGAAGAGGAGGGTCGGTGTGGAGAGAGCGAAAGGGAAAGTTTGTTTTTGTTTATTTTATAGAGTATATAGAATGTGCCAACATGTACGTAAAAGAAATGTAACAACATGGAATAAAATAAGTAGCCTAGTGCAAAAGAAAGGAGGAGTAAATGTAAATGGACTGTATTTATATAGCTCTTTTCTAGTCTTAACGACTACTCAGAGTACTTTTACATAGTACAGGAACCATTCACCATTCCCACACATTCATACACTGTGGCCGAGGCTGCCGTACCACCACCTGCTCATCAGATAAACATTCACACACATATATGGCAAGTGACTGCAAATATGGCAGTCACACATTTCTTTACCCATGCCTAGGGACTGCAGATGGAAAGTAGTTATTTTAACTAATTCTGGCATATTTACATGGTGTTTTTATACAACAATGTTCATAAATATGCATGGTCCCTATCAAATAAACAAAAAAAAATAAAGTGTCTTGCCCAAGGGCACTTCAACATGGGATGCAGGGCCAGGGATCAAACTCCCAACCTTCCGGTTATTGGCAGGCGACCGCTCTACCACTGAGCCAAAGCCATAAGGTGCACAGTTCTGAGACGCTATATACATATATAAAACATACATATATATATATATATATATATATATATATATATATATATATATATAAAAATAATAATAATAAAAAAAAATATATATATTTTAATTATTAATATATATATATAAAAATAATAATAATAATAAAAAAAAATATATATATATATTTTTAAATTATTAATAAAAAAAAAAAAATGTATATATATTTTTTTTTAGTAGTATTAAATATTAAATATTGGACAGTAGGTGGGTAGAAGAAAGTCCGGGGGTTGGTGGGTTAGACTGTGAAGTCAGTACATGTGTGAGTTAAATTTTGTAAACCTGCAATATAACACATCATATTTCATACAATAACAAAACATTAAAGAGAGAAACGTTATAGTTTTCCTTCGTATATATATGTAGAATCACTAAATTACTTTGTATTGTTATTTTCCTATTTTTCTGTATGGGGTTTGGTTTAGATATCTTCGTCCTTTGCATCCTCAGCTTCTTTCTTTTCTTCCTATATGTTTTACAATCATAAGCCACTTAATGTACTCCATGCTCTATAATTAAATAGTTTCCTGCAAAATGATTGGAGGAGACCCCAACAGAACAGAATGCCTTTTTATTGTCACTATACACATGTACAATGAGATTAAAAGAAACTCCTTTTCCAGTGCCAACATGTACGTAAAATAAATATAACAACATGGACAGACTGATCTCATGAAGTGGCGTATGTATGACACGCAATTCGTATGCCATTATTGGCGTGTTATCAAGACGCATACTTACATTACCTTGCGATTGCGTGTGAATTTACGCCGTAGCGAGTAGTATGAAAGGGCGAAAATCCACAGGACTTTCACCCAGGAGACCGGGGATCGTGTCCCGCGTGTCACGTTTCCTAAACCCAACCGTAGCTTTCTTCTTTTCCTAAACCCAACCCGTCCGCTGTAAACGGTGCTCAAAATACGTACAGATAACACAAAAGTGGCGTGTATGTTTACGTCCGCTGTATACAGCGTAGACACGTGGATAGCTCAAAATGTGTGCAGATTACACGCCACATGGCTTAAGAAAGTGGCGTGTATGTTCACGTCCGCTGTATACAGCGTAGACACGTGGATAGCTCAAAATGCGTGCAGATTACACGCCACATGGCTTAAGAAAGTGGCGTGTATGTTTACGTCCGCTGTATACAGCGTAGACACGTGGATAGCTCAAAATGCGTGCAGATAACACGCCACATGGCTTAAGAAAGTGGCGTGTATGTTCACGTCCGCTGTATACAGCGTAGACACGTGGCTAGCTCAAAATGCGTGTAGATAACACGCCACATGGCTTAAGAAAGTGGCGTGTATGTTCACGTCCGCTGTATACAGCGTAGACACGTGGATAGCTCAAAATGCGTGCAGATTACACGCCACATGGCTTAAGAAAGTGGCGTGTATGTTCACGTCCGCTGTATACAGGGTAGACACGTGGATAGCTCAAAATGTGTGCAGATTACACGCCACATGGCTTAAGAAAGTGGCGTGTATGTTCACGTCCGCTGTATACAGCGTAGACACGTGGATAGCTCAAAATGCGTGCAGATAACACGCCACATGGCTTAAGAAAGTGGGCGTGTATGTTTAAGTCCGCTATATACAGCGTAGACACGTGGATAGCTCAAAATGCGTGCAGATAACACGCCACATGGCTTAAGAAAGTGGCGTGTATGTTCACGTCCGCTGTATACAGCGTAGACACGTGGCTAGCTCAAAATGCGTGCAGATTACACGCCACATGGCTTAAGAAAGTGGCGTGTATGTTCACGTCCGCTGTATACAGGGTAGACACGTGGATAGCTCAAAATGTGTGCAGATTACACGCCACATGGCTTAAGAAAGTGGCGTGTATGTTCACGTCCGCTGTATACAGCGTAGACACGTGGATAGCTCAAAATGCGTGCAGATAACACGCCACATGGCTTAAGAAAGTGGCGTGTATGTTCACGTCCGCTGTATACAGCGTAGACACGTGGATAGCTCAAAATGCGTGCAGATTACACGCCACATGGCTTAAGAAAGTGGCGTGTATGTTCACGTCCGCTGTATACAGCGTAGACACGTGGATAGCTCAAAATGCGTGCAGATTACACGCCACATGGCTTAAGAAAGTGGCGTGTATGTTCACGTCCGCTGTATACAGCGTAGACACGTGGATAGCTCAAAATGCGTGCAGATAACACGCCACATGGCTTAAGAAAGTGGCGTGTATGTTCACGTCCGCTGTATACAGCGTAGACACGTGGATAGCTCAAAATGCGTGCAGATTACACGCCACATGGCTTAAGAAAGTGGCGTGTATGTTCACGTCCGCTGTATACAGCGTAGACACGTGGCTAGCTCAAAATGCGTGCAGATAACACGCCACATGGCTTAAGAAAGTGGGCGTGTATGTTTAAGTCCGCTATATACAGCGTAGACACGTGGATAGCTCAAAATGCGTGCAGATAACACGCCACATGGCTTAAGAAAGTGGCATGTATGTTTACATCCGCTGTATATAGCGTAGACACGTGGATAGCTCAAAATGCGTGTAGATAACACGCCACATGGCTTAAGAAAGTGGCGTGTATGTTCACGTCCGCTGTATACAGCGTAGACACGTGGCTAGCTCAAAATGCGTGCAGATTACACGCCACATGGCTTAAGAAAGTGGCCGTGTATGTTTACGCAAAGTCATGATGTCATGTTGACATGGAATAAAATAAGTAGTGCAAAAAAAGGGGGTAAGGTGCACAGTTCTGAGAAGCTATATACATATATGAGAAATAAAAATGGTTTTATATACAGTGTGATATGCAGTGCAGAGTTATTGCACATTATTTGAATATTGCCCAATAGTGGTGATCATTTTCAATGAGTAGGCTAATATATATTGGACAATGAGAGTGCAATAGCACAGTATACAGATATTGCACAGTAATGGACTTGCACAGTATTATCAATAGTATTAAATATTAAATATTGCACAGTAGGTGGGTAGAAGAAAGTCCGGGGTTGGACTGTGAAGTCAGTGCATGTGTGAGTTCAAAGTGATTATGGCTTTTGGAAAAAAAAAACTGTTCTTGAATCTGTTGGTCCTTGTTCAGAGAAAGGTCAGAGGTCAGCACATCTCCATCCTTTGATCACGATGAAGATGAAAGGAGCGTCCTCCTCCTCCTCTTCCTCCTCTCTTTGTCTCTCTTTGTCTCTCCTGTGCTGATGCAAACCACTCGAAGCTCTGGCCCAGATTAAAGAGAGAGAGAGCGGCTCCGGTGAAAGGAGGAGGCCTTTATTTTTAGACGGTCATGTTTAATGAATGACCTCGCCTTCAGTCCTGGGCTCGTCGTCGTGTTAAAGAAGAGAAGGAAAGGTCTGCTCTGCTCTCACGCCATACTCAAGATAACGTTGGGTATAATCTGACTAAAGACCTATTCACACAGGACCCCTGTGTGATTTAGAAATCAACACGATACGTCTGCTGCAGTCCCACGGGATACGTTTACCGACATTATCCCCCAGATATGATGTCAAAACTTGCATTAATAATCGCCAACGCAGCCAAAACGACTCAGAAACACAGAGATGCCGATTGACACTGGACTCATATTATCCCACAACATCTGTGTTTGCCGAAATATGTTTGGTTATTTGTGGTGGAATGTTTACGCTGTGTGTGTGTGTGTGTGTGTGTGTGTGTGTGTAACGTGACATGTGTTGTAGAACAGAGCTAAGCTAGCTAGCGAGCGAGCGAGGTGACGTATATATTGTGCGAGACGAGAGATGTTCACTGAGCAGTTTCACACTAAACTAAAGCCTGGTTCACACGGGACGATTTTAAAATTGTCGGCCGATTTTCCAATCCTGAGAGACTCCACACACGGCGATAAAAAAATCACGGGTCTAACAGTTTTGGTCGTACAGCGTGTGGTGCAACACACACGAACTGATCTGACTCCCGAGCATTCCCAGGTCAGACGGGAAATCTCGCAAAATCCCTCGAGATCAAACGTGACTTCAGAGTAAACAATCATGGCGGACGAAGAGGCTGCAGTGGCGATAGTTTGTAGTTTGTTTTTAACCGAAAAAATGTTATCAAAAGAAAAGGCAATGGTCGAAGAAGTGGAGACAACGCGAGCTAGAGCTTAGATCGGCCCAAAAAATCAAGCCCGAACCTGCCCGAGCCCAAGCACGTCTGATATATAATATAAAAAATATATTGTGTCCGAGCCCGGCCCGGCCCGACACATTAACTGTAATTATGAGCCCGAGCCCGATTTAAACCCGACAATTTTTTAACACGTGGGCCGTTATAACTGACGTTCTCAACTACAATTCAGAGTTGTTTGAACTACAGAAATCTGTTTAGAATAATACAACAAGGACGAAGCCTGTAAACTGCTGTTAGTTTAGAATGGAACGGATCGCAGATGGATCCGAATGAAGAAACGTAAAAAAAAGAAGAAACAATGATGAACAACATATTGTTGTCACTGCCCACGACTTGTTTAAACTGCTTCCATACCTCCGACTTTCCTCCACACTTGCTCAAAGTTAATTCACCTGTTTTTCTTTTTTTCTTTACATCTTCAAGCTCCCGGTGTGATGCGTGCGAGAGGAGGAGACTCCGCACATGAAGTGCTGCATTTTGTAACTGCAGCCTAACTTTTGTACACATTTGTTACTTTTATATAGCCTATATATATATTTATAATCTTTATGATTATGGCATAGCTTTCTCCCCACCCAAATAGGATAATAAGGTAATGGATAAAAAATAAATAAATTGCTTGATCAAGGGTCCGGCCTGGGCCCGGCCCGAGGATGTGGCGGAAAATAACGGCCCGAGCCTGACCCGAGGTCCGGTCTGGCTCAGGTCGGGCTCGGGCTCGGGCCGAGAATCTAAACTCTAACGCCAGCATGGACTATACTTGCTCTACTTATCTCCGACGTCCACCGGACTTTCTGGTGCGCCGTGCCGCCGGCTGTTTTGATGTTGTTTCCCGGTGCTTTCCTCGCCGCCTCGTCACCTCTCTTTCTGATTGGCTACACGCCACAGTCCACAGGCTGCGTGCTCGTTTGTCCCCGGGGGACACCACACACGAGGAGGAATCGGGCCTAAACAATCCAACATGTTGGATATCCCCGATTTGAGATGGGAGCGGTCCCGACGTCCTTCCGAGCAGACGAGAGCAGTCTTAACACACCACACACGGCAGGAATATCTGATCAGATTATTTTACCATAATCAGAGCATCCTTAAGATTGTCAGAAGAGGGGAATTGGGGCTAAAATCAGCCTAATTATCCTGCCGTGGGAACCAGGCTTAAGTGGTACTACAACAAACCTACGACAAACTGCGAAAGGTCTTTTTTGGTCTTTTTTATGTATCTTTGCAGATATTTCATGTCTCTTTGTGGTATTTTTGTGACTTTTTTGTGGTCTTTTTATCTCTTTGTTTATTAAATTTGAGTGCAAACTAGTTTTTTTATGTTTTCAGTAGGGATGCACCAAATCTAGGATTTGGCTTCGGATTTGGCTGAATCATTTTTCAATTCAATTTTATTTATAGTGTTAAATCATACCACATATTATCTCAGGACACTTTACAGATAGAGTAGGTCTACACCACACTCTATAATTTATATTGGGCTTTTTGATGGGGTTCGGTTTCTGCAAGAATTTTTTCCACCGAACTGAACCCTACGCGCGCTACCCTGGTCGCCGTAATGACGGCGCCGTTGGTTACGGGAAGGTGTTTACGTAGGTGGAGCGTTCAATGCAGTAGGCTGTGAGGAAGTGGAAATGGAACTGGTGAGCAGAAAAACGCCCTACAGTGGGAGCGGAGCGACCGAACGGCCGGCTGCTGCTCGTTAGCTAACGTTAGCTTTCTTATTTCACCCCCCCCAACATGCCTTCATCATACACTGGTTAGACAAAATTTGCCAAACAAAATTGTCATTCATCTGGCGATAGCGCTGTGCTTTCCTACTATGTGAAAAGAGCGTGTGAATTCAACATTAAGTTGGTACATATATCTATTTTAGAGGCTGTGGACGTTGTTTACTTCATTAATGTGTTTACTGTGTTAATGGACTGAGGATGGGAGGAGGATTCAGTATTCGGGTTCGGATTCGGCAGAATCTTAACCAGGTATTGGGCCAAACCCCAAAAATCTGGATTCGGTGCATCCCTAAACCCACCCCTCTTTTTTTTTATGTTTTCAGTAAATGTGATGTTGTGTGATGTTAGTAAGAGCCAGACTGGCCGCATTATGCTTATGACGAGTGTCTGAAAACATGCTGTGTGTGTGTGTGTGTGTGTGTGTGTGTGTGACAAGCTCTCAGGCTGCCAAAATCCAGATTTACGCCAAGATTAATTATGAGCATGTTGTCCAGCTCGGGATGAAAACTGACATGACATGAGCAGTAATCACATCACGGTGTCGGGGAGCAGCGCTGGGGCCGAGTCCACACGCGCTGCAGGTGGTGATGCAGATGGACGGAGAAATAAATCCTGCTCTCCACGTTTGACACGCAGTGGCTGAGCTGCAGCAGGTCTGAAGGCTCACTTAGGGTCACCATTTTTTATTTATATATATAAACTTGGGTGTGCCAAGGGCAATTCCCTATCCATTAACCCACCAGCAGACCCTGCTGCTAACATTTGGTCCAACAATCTTGCTGTAAAAAGCCTCGTGACCGCCCCCAGGGGGGCAGTGGAACAGCATCCGGCTGGACTGGGATGCGAACTGAGTTCCCCTAGGGGAGAGAGCTTCCCTTTTCCACCCAAACAACAACAACATACTCGCCACAACTATACAATATGGATCAGTAGGCATGCACAAATCAAGATAATCTAGCCCTTATCCATACAAATGACCTTTCCAAAAATGTCCAGACTCTCAAAGTCTAAAACTCAAGAAGTTCTCCCAAGTGTGTGTGTGTGTGTGCACTGCACGCACGCACGCACACACACGTGTGCGTGCGCACACACACACACACACACACACACACACACACACACACACACACACACACACGTACCAACGGGTTAATATATTGAATGAAAACCTATGTAACAATTTGTATCTTACGAAATGGCGGTGACCAATCACCGTTAGGCCTTTGTGACAGTTTAGTTTAGCCAAAAAAAAAGGTGACTATGAGACAAGTACCGGTCGGTTTAGTTAACGACTAGTTAAGATTGTGTTTTCTCCTTAACTTCTCCAGGACATGAACACCTGTTTCCTGGTGAAAGTCTTGTGTTTTCTCCTTAACTTCTTCAGGACGTGAACACCTGTTTCCTGGTGAAAGTCTTGTGTTTTCTCCTTAACTTCTTCAGAACATGAACACATACGCGGAGGGAGGCACTGCACCCCCTGGTGGCTGAAACTGGGAAATTGCACTGTTTCAAAAGTGAGTGGAATAATTTCATGGCATGAAATGGCAATTTCTGGCATGACCAGATCTTTTATAAATATTTTAAATAACACAAAACAACCAAATGGTGGTAGGTAATACATCTGATTTCATATACTGCTTTATTAAAAAATATTTTTTCAGGGCTCTGCCTCTCACCTAAGACCATTGTCATATGCAGGACGCAAAAAACGAAAATTACTGTTGCACTAGTCTGGACATCTTTCCGTGCCAACGTTGCAATAAAGGTTGCCTAAATGCCATGTAGCCTATATAAATTTGCTGTCAGCTTACTAATTGATTGCGCGTTTTGCATAGATTTGGACTTTTATAGCCTACCACTTTGTTTAAACGGCGAAGTGGAGAGGCCTCATTCACCTGTTTGGAGCTGGCTGGTGAATGTGACGCTCGTATCGGCCTTGCTGGATCCACCGGGACTCTGTTTGTGGATCTCCTGATCGCTGTGGATTACTTTTTTTCGTGTCCTTGGATTACGGCAAAATACGGATTTTTTTTCTTAACGTGTCTTAACGTTTTATGGTGTGACTGCGCTTGGTTTCTGCGTTTGGAGATCATCTCAACAGACTGGAGGTCCAACACTGGTTGTTCACTGTCCACCTGTTTCCTGGGTGAAAGTCTTGTGTTTTCTCCTTAACTTCTTCAGGACATGATCACCTGTTTCCTGGGTGAAAGTCTTGTGTTTTCTCCTTAACTTCTTCAGGACATGAACACCTGTTTCCTGGTGATAGTCTTGTGTTTTCTCCTTAACTTCTTCAGGACATGAACACCTGTTTCCTGGTGAAAGTCTTGTGTTTTCTCCTTAACTTCTTCAGGACATGAACACCTGTTTCCTGGGTGAAAGTCTTGTGTTTTCTCCTTAACTTCTTCAGGACATGATCACCTGTTTCCTGGGTGAAAGTCTTGTGTTTTCTCCTTAACTTCTTCAGGACATGAACACCTGTTTCCTGGTGAAAGTCTTGTCTTTTCTCCTTAACTTCTTCAGGACATGAACACCTGTTTCCTGGTGAAAGTCTTGTGTTTTCTCCTTAACTTCTTCAGGACATGAACACCTGTTTCCTGGGTGAAAGTCTTGTGTTTTCTCCTTAACTTCTTCAGGACATGAACACCTGTTTCCTGGTGATAGTCTTGTGTTTTCTCCTTAACTTCTTCAGGACATGAACACCTGTTTCCTGGTGAAAGTCTTGTGTTTTCTCCTTAACTTCTTCAGGACATGAACACCTGTTTCCTGGGTGAAAGTCTTGTGTTTTCTCCTTAACTTCTTCAGGACATGAACACCTGTTTCCTGGTGATAGTCTTGTGTTTTCTCCTTAACTTCTTCAGGACATGAACACCTGTTTCCTGGTGAAAGTCTTGTGTTTTCTCCTTAACTTCTTCCAGGACGCAAACTTTGCTCCCTGCTTGAAAAGCCCACACATGCATGCACACTGTTGAATAATTTATGTCAAGACACACTGTTGTACCATTGTGGTTTAGATGAGACAATGCACAAACTGTGTGTGTGTGTGTGTGTGTGTGTGTGTTGGCTCTACAGTTACAGAGGACCCCGTTGGGACGGATTGCGTGTTGTTAAACAAGCACTCCCTCTGTCAGCTGAGTCGCTGTCACTCCGGTGAATCAGCGTGTTGGAGCTTCAACAACGGAGCTTTTGTCGCCCAGAATGACAGCGTTGTTTCTCTCCCACCTCGCCTCTCTCCCTTTCTCTCTCTCTCTCTCTCTCTGTCCTGGTTGCTTGCAGATCAGCAGCAAACAGTGTCTGTTTATCCCATTATCACCTGAATGCCACTCACCCTGTGGTACACGCAGCAGAGATGGTTTGAAACAACGGGGGTTAACTTAACGGGAAATTTGATGATCAACAGACTTTAATTGTTATTCTGTCTTTCTCCAATGATCCCTGTGTGTGTGTGTGTGTGTGTGTGTGTGTCTTTCCCCTGGAGGTCAAAGGTCACAACAGAAGGTCCATTAACTTGTGCTAAGAATTGGAAGAGAGATATTCTTATGTTACAGAAGCAGATCATCCAGGCAGAAGTACTTGTAAACGCTCAACCTCTACTTACGTAAAAGTACAGCAAAATAAACTCATAGGTTGGTTGATCGATCAATTGATAGATAGAGGAAATGTTTATGTTACAGCAGCAGGTTTTTCAGGCATTGCACATGAAAATATGCAGGCCTATAATTACAAAATAACGCCAAAGAAAAAACATATAAATTAAAATAGCTGAATACAGAACACAAAGAAAAAACCTTATCACACTATAAGAACACACATATAATTCATGATTAGACCTCCAAAGAGTCACGATATAAATCTGAGGGACAGTGAGAAGATTAATGGGAGAGAAGACGAAGAAAAAACGTCTGATACAAGGCTCATGGAAAACTTATCATGTGGCCGCACCGTCAGTTTTGTTGTCATTACTTAGAATTCCTCACGGGGGCGACAGAAACTACGCACTATAGCTTTAAATGAAAGTATTTTGAGAAGTAGCATAAAATGGAAAAGTAAAGTACAAGTCCCTCCAAACTGAGGTACATGAGTAAATGTAGTCAGTTACTTTGCAGCGCTGCTGTCCGATGGATTGAAGTTGACGTCAGCAGACTGACCTGAAAGGTCCTGGAAGAGAAAAAGGTCAGTGGGGACTTCACGGCAGTGTAACGAAGATGAATGCTGCTTTGTGGGGACCCGCCTTTGACTAAGGCATTCCCTAGCCCCTTACCCTAACCTTAACCATCACCACTAAATGCCTAACCTTAACCCTTACCCTCACCCTAACCATAACCTAATTCTAACCCTAATCCTAAAACCAAGTCTTAACCCTCAAACAGACCTTTAACCTTGTGGGGTCCAGCATTTTGGGCCCACAAAGCTGTCCGGACCCCACAAGTATACTGGACTCCCGGTTTTTGGACCCCACGAATATAGTAAAACAAGCACACACACACACACACACACACACACACACACACACACACACACACACACACACACACACACACACACACACACACACACATACACACACACACAGACACACACACACACACACACACACACACACACACACACAGACAGACACACACACACACACACACACACACACACACACACACAGACACACACACACACACACACACACACACACACACACACACACAGAGACAGACAGACACACACACACACACACACACACACACACACACACACACACACTTTTGAGATTATATACAACATAATTCTCTGTGCCATATTCCGTTTTTATTTATTTATTTTACACACACACACAGACACACAGGTGGAGCAGTATGTCCTGTATGTCCCTTACCAGCTAACGTATTTCCAGATGGAGCATGAATATGGAGCGTCTACCCCAGGTCATGCAAATGAAAATGTGAAATTTCAAGCCAATAGGAATACTTGGAATTGATGGTGGAGGTAAATATTCATGAAAAAGGACAAGTTTGTGAATGGGTAACATAGATTTTGATAATGAACAACTAAACACGTTACACACTGGACCTTTAAGAGAGGAGTTACACACAGCTGGTGCAACAGGCTGCTGGAAGAGAAAACAGAGCTGCAGAGAGTAAAGAAAGACACACTGACACATCAGAGGACAACAGACAACACTTGAGGCATAATAACATTTAGTTATTGTTTATTATTGAACCATTTCTACATCTTTCAGTGGCAGCCATCGTATTACAGTTGTTCTTGATTGCTTTGACCTGCTTAAAGAAAGTGGGATCCACTCGGTTTTCATCATCACTGTCTCAGCAGAGCAGAAGACACCTCTTGCAAATGTGTTAACCCTTTCTCATTGGATGGACACATTCCCCCCTCCCCTCCCCCCACACCCTTTAGCAGAACAGTTAACACGGATGTCATTCAAGCAGTCCAGACTCCATTGTTTTAGCTATAGTAACCAAACAGAAAACATCTGTTCCTAACTATTAGAAACTACCTCCATCAGTATGAAATCACTGAAGCACCTGTTGGACTCTCCTTCACACAAATCTTCAATTAGCAATCAGTCTGCAGACCTTAAAGGTGCAGCGTCTGTGTTGTTCTTTAACAGTCAGTCTACAGGCCTTAAAGGTGCAGCGTCTGTGTTGTTCTTTAGCAGTCAGTCTGCAGACCTTAAAGGTGCAGCGTCTGTGTTGTTCTTTAGCAGTCAGTCTGCAGACCTTAAAGGTGCAGCGTCTGTGTTGTTCTTTAGCAGTCTGCAGACCTTAAAGGTGCAGCGTCTGTGTTGTTCTTTAGCAGTCAGTCTGCAGACCTTAAAGGTGCAGCGTCTGTGTTGTTCTTTAGCAGTCAGTCTGCAGACCTTAAAGGTGCAGCGTCTGTGTTGTTCTTTAACAGTCAGTCTGCAGACCTTAAAGGTGCAGCGTCTGTGTTGTTCTTTAACAGTCAGTCTACAGGCCTTAAAGGTGCAGCGTCTGTGTTGTTCTTTAACAGTCAGTCTACAGGCCTTAAAGGTGCAGCGTCTGTGTTGTTCTTTAGCAGTCTGCAGACCTTAAAGGTGCAGCGTCTGTGTTGTTCTTTAGCAGTCTGCAGACCTTAAAGGTGCAGCGTCTGTGTTGTTCTTTAGCAGTCAGTCTGCAGACCTTAAAGGTGCAGCGTCTGTGTTGTTCTTTAGCAGTCAGTCTGCAGGCCTTAAAGGTGCAGCGTCTGTGTTGTTCTTTGCCAACATGGATGGAAGAGGTCTAAGACAGAAGAGATGGCGTATCAATAGTGGCTATTTCTTATACTCTACAGTAATAGATGTTTATCCTTTACTGTAATAGATTTTATTTTAATTTTCTTAATTTCTTATACTCTAATAGATTTTATTTTGGTGTACATGTATTTTGTGTAATATTTACAGTATTTCCGTTTTCAGCCACAGTTTGAAATAAGGATCAATGGAATCAATAAAATTTGCATCAAAGCATTTCTGATTCTGGATCCAAATCTTTGCAAGAAGCCAAATTTGTCAACAAATGGCATGAAAGCTACGTAGAGTAATAGGCTACAATGACAAGCAATGGTGCACTGATTCCCACTGAGTGCTGTATTTAGTATGTTGTTGTCCACTGTGTAATGGTTGATTGGAAGAGCTCATACACTTGTTTGCAAGTTGTGTTGTTTGAAGGCAAAATTTTCTTTTGTTGCATATTTTAAATGTTTTGGCACGGTTAGAGCCTTTTGCAAACAAAATGTGTCATTTTGACCATGAGTGCCACTGTTTGGGCCTGTGTGTTAACTGTTTTGAAAAATGTGGAGTTTGAGGTGACTGCTGGGTCAAAGCAATCAAGAAAAACTGTAACCCACTGGAAAATAACATGCATCAGTATCAGGAGTCATTTAAATGATGCACATTGTCTTCATGTTTTGAAATCTCCAAGAAAACAAATTTAATATCTAATCTAATAGTGGATAAACACATTAAACTGAGCAGGAAGCTGTTAACCCAGTGTAAAAATATGAACAGGGTTAAAGAAAAGAAATGTATTTAAACCGTTATGTGAACTTCCAACAATATATCAAATGTAGACTAGTGGAGACGCATGAACCAGGAGCAAATCCACATTGAAATCAAATCCAGAAAGTGGGGGTGGATCGGTCACACACTTAGGAAGGATCTGAGGAACATAGCAAGACAAGCTCTGGACTATGATACGCAAGGCAAGAGGAAGCTAGGGAGACCAAATCCAACTGGAGGCGGTCCATGCTCGATGAACTGACGAAGACGGGGACTAGAGCCCTGCGCTGGATTGTTTTCTTCATCCCGCTCCCGCCCGCTCCCGGCGAATTTCTGACCATTACCGCCCGCACCCGCAACGTGTGTGTGTTACACTCCCGCCTGCTCCCGCAAAACTCTGAGAATTTATGCCCGCACAATAATAGAGATGCATTGATGTTATGTCTTCTCCCGTCCCGCATGAGAAAACATGTCATTTTATAGGTTAATAGGGAGAAGATGAAGGCAAAGAAGGCAGGTGCTTGCTGCTGTTAGACAGGGAGGAAGGAGCAGAAGGAGAGGGAGAGAGGAGGAGGAAGGAGCTGAGGATGAGGGAGAGAGGAGAGGGAGAGACGGGGAGGAAGGAGCCGAGGATGAGGGAGAGAGGAGAGAGAGAGAGGGGGAGGAAGGAGCCGAGGATGAGGGAGAGAGGAGAGGGAGAGACGGGGAGGAAGGAGCCGAGGATGAGGGAGAGAGGAGAGAGAGAGAGGGGGAGGAAGGAGCCGAGGATGAGGGAGAGAGGAGAGAGAGAGAGGGGGAGGAAGGAGCCGAGGATGAGGGTGGACGGAGCCTTGGCTCGGAGCTCCCCCGTCCTGGGAGGCTCAGACACGCTGGTGTCTGCTCATAGATGGCCTATACAGTATATACTCAGTCAGTATATATGTATATCTATGGTTTCTGCTGGCGTGGGGGGGTTCCAGGCTACATCCCGATCCCGCAGTTTTTTTTTTAGCCGCCCGCTCCTGCCCGCAGCAAAGTTAAAACCGCCCGCTCCCGCGAGATTTGCGTTGGGTCCAATCCCAATGCAGCCCTCTAACGGGGACCTCCTGGCAAGAAATAAAGACCTTAGCGCAGAGGAGAGTGAGGTGTAGATCCATGGTGGACGCTAGGGGTGTGCAAAAAAATTAATTCACATTCGAATCACAATTCAAGCTCTACCGATTCAAAATCAATTCATAGAATTCCAAAAATGGATTAATATTTTTTATTTAAAAATCGAGAATCGTTCTTTAATCGAAAATCGATTTTAAATCAAATCTTGACCCTGAAAATCAATATCGAATGGAATCGTGGCATTTTCTGAATCGTGCACCCCTAGTGGACGCCCTATGCTCCCAAGGGGGCCAAGAGGATTAAATGAAAAATGAAAAATGTGAACTTCTAATACTTCTGTATCTGTACTTTTGATTAAAATGTATTTTCCCAGAAACATTTGATTCAAAACATGTTATTCAACACACAACAGTACAATAAGTCATTAAGATTTTCCATTTCGTTTTTTAAATCGCAAGGAAAATAAATTGAAGAGCAGACAAAATAAACTTCAAAACTTAACAAGAAAATCTGAAAACCTGTATTAAACAATGTAAATATCTAAACCTTTAATGAAGAAAAGATTTTAAATGATCACCAATACAAAATAAAACTGAACGTCACATTGTCAGTGTTCAGGTTTGCAGAGTTAATAGATCTGCAGACTTATGTAGCTCAGCGTAAATTCTGTCAGGGAGACTTCAATTACGTTATCTCTCTTCTCTTTAACTGATCAGCTGGGTGGTGGGCGTTATGTTTCTGTAAACCAATCAGAATCGGGCACGTATGTTCAAGCCAATCACAGCATGACTACCATGTTTTAAATCTGTTCTCTCTCCTGCTTCTGTCAGTTGTCTTTTCAGACGAGAGTGCGACCCGCCTCCTCCCCTTCTACCTCCACGCATTTTCAACCACGGTATTCTCGGTCTTCTCCCGGCTGACGGCTCCATTTTGGTTTTCATCCCATTTTTTGTCACCACCATCAGTGTCTAGACTCCATTGGGGGATATGTTTGGTTTTCCTAAACCTTAGAAATGTATATATACCCCTTTTACAATGGAGTCTAATCTCCAAAGTTTATGTATGTACTTACTTTGTAATAACTTATTAATAAATGTTTGCATATCTGCAACGAAGTCTCTCCTGATTGAAATACATTGGTGGTAATGGTAAGATAAGATCAGATAAGATATACTATCCTATTGTCCCTGAAGGGAAATTTGTTTTGGACATTCTGCAGCTTTACAAAGACAACACAAAATACAGAAAATAAGCATCTCTCAACACATACTCTCATGCAACACAAAACATGCTCTCATATACATTAGACAGGTACCTAAATAGTAATACTCTCATATACATTAGGCAGGTACCTATATAGTAATACTCTCATATACATTAGACAGGTACCTATATAGTAATACTCTCATATACATTAGACAGGTCCCTATATAGTAATACTCTCATATACATTAGGCAGGTACCTATATAGTAATACTCTCATATACATTAGACAGGTACCTATATAGTAATACTCTCATATACATTAGACAGGCACCTATATAGTAATACTCTCATATACATTAGACAGGTACCTATATAGTAATACTCTCATATACATTAGACAGGCACCTATATAGTAATACTCTCATATACATTAGACAGGTACCTATATAGTAATACTCTCATATACATTAGACAGGCACCTATATAGTAATACTCTCATATACATTAGACAGGTACCTATATAGTAATACTCTCATATACATTAGACAGGTACATATATAGTAAGCACATTAACTACTCCTTTCATTGAGATTTTTTAATTGAACAACGCTGTCGGCTGCATTCTCCGCACAATGAGATATTGCACAACTAACATATTGCCCAACCTCAATAGCCTACGTATTGCTCAAATGACACAATGCACTGACATAATGCACAGCCCAAATAGCCTACGTACTGCACAACTAACAGGAAGTGACAGGAAGTTAAACACTTAAACATTTATCACCACACGTGTTTATCTATGTTTCCCTTCTTGGTGAACAGCACATGCAAATAACTCTTAGAGAAATATGTTTAGATTAGATTAGATTCAACTGTATTGTCATTGTGCAGTGTACAAGTACAAAGACAGTGAAATGCAGTTTGCGTCCAACCAGAAGTGCAAAAAGAGCAGAAAACTGCAATGCGATATACAATATATATGCGATATATAGACAGGTGGTGCATAGACAGGACAAGAAATATATTGCAGTGTTATAAGAGCAGAATAAATATGGCTATGTAAAATGAACAATGTATGGGGGATGATCACCGGGATGCAGAGCAAGAGTTCAGTAGGGTGACAGCTGCAGGAAAGAAGCTTCCTCTGAACCTGCTGGTCCGGGTGTGGAGAGACCTGAGACGCCTCCTTGATGGGAGTGGGGTGAACAGGCTGTGGTTGGGGTGAGAACAGTCTTTGATGATGCTACGCGCCTTACACAAGCATCGCTTGCCCTGGATGGTCTCGATGGAGGGGAGTGAGGAACCGTTGATGCGTTGGGCAGTTTTCACCACCCTCTGCAGTGCTTTCCGGTCAAGGGCAGAGCAGTTGCCATACCAAACTGTGACACAGTTGGTGAGGATGCTCTCGATGGTGCAACGGTAGAAGTTCACCAGGATCTGAGGAGACAGGTGGACCTTCTTGAGTCTCCTCAGAAAGAAGAGACACTGGTGAGCCTTCTTGATCAGGGTAGAGGTGTTGAGGGTCCAAGAGAGGTCCTCAGAGATGTGGACACCCAGAAACCTGAAGCTGGTGACACGCTCCACCTCAGTCCCGTTGATGAGAATTGGGGTGTGTGTGCCAGCTTTAGACTTCTTGAAGTCCACAATGAGCTCTTTGGTCTTCTTGGTGTTGAGAGCCAGGTTGTTGTAAGTGCACCACAAGGATAGGTGCTGGACCTCCTCCCTGTAGGCCGTCTCATCGTTGTTGCTGATGAGACCAATCACCGTAGTGTCGTCTGCAAACTTGACAATGGTGTTGGAGCCATGAACAGGTGTGCAATCGTAGGTGAAAGGGAAGTAAAGGAGAGGGCTCAGCACACATCCCTGTGGTAAGCCAGTGTTCAGGGTGTTGGTTGAGGAGGTGTGATTATCTAACCTAACAGACTGAGGTCTGTTGGTTAGGAAGTCCAGAATCCAGAGGGATGGTATTGATGCCCAGTTCACTGAGTTTGGTGATCAGTTTGGAGGGGATGATGGTGTTGAATGCTTAAATAAAGTCAATGAACAGCATTCTCACATAAGTGTTGCTATTGTCAAGGTGGGACAAGGCAAAGTGAAGTGCCGTAGAGATGGCATCCTCTGTGCTCCTGACGGTAGGCGAATTGGAAGGGGAGGTGGTAAGCAGGTCTTCACATCACCACAATCACATCTGACCCTGACAACATATTCTGTCTCTGACTGAAGCTCTGATATGATCGCCTTTTCAGCTCCTGCCATCATTTCGTTCCATTGGAGATCTTCCTCTTTCATCCCGTTGTCTGTTTTGGCGTACTCCACGATGTAGCTCAAAATGTGGACATCTTGTCCAAGCCCAGCAGGTTTCTCCCAGCTAACAGCTAAGCAGGTCTTGAGATGGGCCAGGACCAGCCTCTTGAAGCACTTCATTATGATGGGGGTGAGTGCAACTGGACGGAAGTCATTAAGACTTGTTGCAGTGGAGTGTTTTGGCACTGGCACGATGGAGGTGGTTTTAAAGCACGCGGGGACAGCTGCCTGGGCTAGTGACAGATTAAATATGTCAGTCCAAACCTCAGTCAGCTGCACAGCACAGGCCCAGAGTACGCGTCTGGGGATACCATCAGGACCAGCAGCCTTGCATGCATTAATCCTGCTCAGTGCCACACACACGTCGGTGGTGGAGAGTGTGAGGGGCTGGTGATCTGCAGAGACCACAGACTTGATGGCCACCTCTTTGTTGTCCCTATTGAAGCGGCCAATTTTAGTTTGTTTGTGCAAAAAAAAGTTTTTATCTTGGGCACATTTACAACATTGGTCAACGTCATTAAAGTCTCAGTCTCTCAGTATCAAGACTGTCCTGTTTGTTCTTTAAAATGTGTGTTAGAAAGGATCTCCGCTTTGTCTTGGTGGTAATCTGTTTTGGTCTTCTTATTAAATATTTATCATCACACATGTTAATCTGTGTTTCTCTTCTTGGTAAAAAGCACATGCAAATTACTGCTGCAGCACTACATTTGTGTAAAAGAAACTTGGTTCTTCATATCAGACACATTTATGATTGAACTTTTCTTGGTAAAAGTAATTCAAGTTTCAATCTCTTAGTATTAAGACTCTCTGTCCTGTTTTTATTATCTGTCTCAGAATAGATCTCCTCTTTGTCTTGGTGGTAATCTGTTTCGGTCTTGTTATGGTCTGGATTTTATAATTGAAACAACTTCCAGAGGCATGAAATAAATCCTTGATGTTGTCTTTGTATGTCTCTCAAGGACTTTGTATGAATATCAGGTACTCAACTCGTTGCCTGGGGTGGCTTGGCTTCAGATTTCTCTTCCTCGATAAGCATGTCAATGTACGCTGCAGTGGAGAGAGGATCTGGCTTTAGTGTTTTCGCTTTAAGTTTGTTTAAACACTCAGTGGATCTCTCTATCAGTGTGTACACCTCAGCCTTAACACGTGTACATTCATCCCACAGTTCGTCAATCAATACCTTAACAGGTGTCTTTGTG
Source organism: Sander lucioperca (assembly GCF_008315115.2). Taxonomy (NCBI): domain Eukaryota; kingdom Metazoa; phylum Chordata; class Actinopteri; order Perciformes; family Percidae; genus Sander; species Sander lucioperca. The sequence continues at coordinate 21,263,497 of NC_050181.1, forward strand.
GCTTTTTGGTACTTCTTTTTCAGCTCTATTATTGTTATTTTTTCCTTTACCTCCCAATACTCCCACCTGTACTTGTAAGATCCAGAAATAAATACTTTAACAGGCTTCCTTACAGTGAATTCAAACACAAAGTTTTCATTTCTGCTGCTCTCTGCCTTATGTTTTCTAAGTATTCCAATTGTCCCTCTGATCTCCTCAAGCTTGGCTAGCCCACTTTTAACCTGCTTCTGCAAATCTTCATGTGACTTCTCAAGCTGCTTTCTTTCTCTGAGGATGTCTTTCGTCATTGTCAAGCTTTTGGTGTCTATGACATTTAAAGCAACAAAGAACCTCTGCATGCCTTTTGTTCCCATGTTCCAAAACATCTGATCAAATCCTCCATCATCATCATCATGCTCACTCATGCTGTCTGCTGCAGATGATTTGTTGTCTGCAAACAACATTGAATTATTAAATTTGAAGTGAACTGGTAGCCCGTCTTTTGTTTTAGGACATGGGACACCTGAAGCAGTGATTGCCTTTAGAACTGGTGGTTGCTGGCCGTCTGCAGATGTCACCAGAACCCGGATATTTTCTGCCACATCTTTGCCAAAGATTGAGAGCAGATAATCAAACAAACATTTCTGTGATGGTGTGAGTTGTGTTAAAGTAGCTTGAGCTACGAAACACACAGCATCAATTTCACTGAAACACTCAGCAGAGAAGAGATTGCGCAGATGTTCAATGATCTCCTCGTCTCTTTCTATGTCTCCTGTATCTCCAAAGCCTGGAGTGTCAACAATGGTCAGTGAGTAGTTGATTTTAAAACCATCCTGGTGGTTGATTTTGTACACAGTGACTTCAGAGGTCTGACTTTCAGCTTGTGATCTGAACTGATCCTCATCAAGTAATTTGAATCTGAAGTTGTCCTTCCACTTTACACCAACTATGTAGTTGATCATTGCATTGATCAGAGTGGACTTTCCTGATCTGGTCACCCCGAAAAGCATTATAGTGTGATTCTGCCTTGTGCTTTCGTTGCCAAAACTGAATCTTCGGCATCCACTGATGTTCATATCTTCTTCTGTCAGAGTCAGTTTGTAAACTGATGGTGATTCAGAATTCATCCTTTTGCTTGTACTTCTGAGGGATTCTGTTAGCTTTGTTGTGCGGACGTTAACAGTGATGCTTTCTTTGCTTCTGCCAGCTTCACCACAATCACATTTGACCCTGACAACATATTCTGTGTCTGACTGAAGCTCTGATATGATCGCCTTTTCAGCTCCTGCCATCATTTCGTTCCATTGGAGTTCTTCCTCTTTCATCCCGTTGTCTGTTTTGGCGTACTCCACGATGTAGCTCAAAATGTGGACATCTTGTCCAAGCTCAGCAGGTTTCTCCCAGCTAACTGATATCTCTCTTGAGTTTGCTTCAACTCGAGGTTTTCCAGGAGGGCTGCAAGGTAACGTTTTAGTGGAACCACTAAATTTGGCTGGCCCAACACCTACTGAGGTCACTGCTCTGCATCTGAACATATACTCTGTGTTAGGACTCAGATTGCTCACTGTGACTTCTTCAGCTTTTGATGCTTTCTTCTGTTTCCATTCATCCTCTCCACTGACACAGTACTCAACAGAGTAGGAGGTGATGTCCTCTGCTCCAAATCTGGGTGGAGAAACCTTCAGAGTCACACTGTTGAGGTTAATATCACTTATTGTCACTGTTTCAGGCTTTGAAGGCGGCTCAAAGTTCTCATTGACAGAAAAGCCTTCTTTATAAAGGTAGATGCTTGAACCTTTCTGTGTCTCATTTGTTGAACCCGCTGTCAGGAACTTAATGTTCTTGTTCTCCTTGTTGGCCTCTGCAAAGTCACTGAAGAGCTTTGCTTTATGCCTCATTTCTTGTACTACTTCTCTTGAGGCGTACCATTGTTCCTTCTCTACATCATGAGTATGTGCATCCTGAGGGTCGTCTGTTGTTTGATTTAAGTAGTTTGATAAAGCTGAGCGGTACGGTTCATCACGTCCCAATGAGGTGAAGACAAAACACACAGCATGGTCTGCACTGAAACTTTCTGTGTACAGGTCTGTTTGAGATGGAATGATCTTGGTGTTTTTCATCATGTTGGTGAAAGACATCAATGTGTCAATTTCTCTCTTTTTACAGTCCATCCACTCGTTCAGGTTTTTGCTGTTGAAAGGAGAAGAATGTCTCTTCTTCAGGATCTCTGCGAGCCCAGCCTCCTCTTCTCCTCCTCCTCGGATTGACGGAAGTTTCTTTGCCAAGGTTTGTTGGAAGCCCAGCTTGAACTCAGAGGACAGTTTTTTAAAACTTTTAATCTTTTTGCCAATCTGTGGGAACTGCTGTGCAATGGTGGTCTTCAGTGCATCATTGCACCTCAATTCTAGCTCAGTGAAGTCCTCTAGGACACTCTGTGATTCTTGAACTAATCTTATACTTATCTGACGGACAAGTTTAGCAGCAGAAGAATCTAAACTTGTCAATGGCAACAGCCAGACCTTCATTGGTACGGCGTTTTCTCCGTTGGCTCCCAACAATTTTGGCAGGCTTTGGTAGACTTCTACAGCATCCTGAAAGGATGTAGGAGATTTCTGAATTGAAAAGTCTCCAAAGAATTTGCAGGAGAATTTGTCAACCTTTTCTCTGTCCTTGTCTTCCATTTTCAGGGAACCTTCACCCTCTATGGCATAGCTGGGAATCTTCTTGATCATCACCTTCAAGTTGCCCTGAATGTCTTGATGATCTTCGTTTTCGGACACCTCACGGTCAAAGACAAAGAAGGCTTGTGCCCCATAAAGAATAGCTGTGACTACATGTGTTGCTAATCCTTTATCAAAGACATATGGATGCTTCACATTGTCTCTTCCAAGATGATCCATCGACAGTTCTTTGACCTTTGTGGTAGCTTTGTAGTTCAGTGTTACTCTGGCTTGATTTTTGGAAGTCTTACTGTCATTCAGGTATTTGGCCGATCCTCCAACCTCTACCAGTCCACTTAAAAAACTTGCCTTAAGTGATGCTTCAACATTTAGTGCTGAAGATTTATCTGCAATTGATTCAGATGCAACTATCTCAAAATCATTATAGTTCTGCGGTCTTTCTCCAATATGATTAATCAGGTCAGCACGGTCCCACAATGTCATTCCTGCAAAAGAAAAAAACAAAAATTAAGTTAAACTTTCAAAACCAGCCAGACAGGAAAAGGTGTTGTTACGTCCTAAAAGACAGATACAAACTGAATTTATTTAGAAAATTTTAGCACCCTCCTCATTATTCTTCCTGATTAAATTGTTAAAAAAACTCAAATTTAGAATTTTTCAGTCCTCTAAGAGCATGTATGATAACAGCTATGCTGTACATATTGGTTCCTGTATTTATTGTTTATTCATACTAATGTTTATTATATTTATGTTTATGTATGCACTGACCACGAAGGCAAATACCATGTTACTTACTTGGCAATAAATCCCTTTCTGATTCTGATAATAAAGAGAGCCCTTTATGCTTTGTAGGGAAAAGAGGGGGATCCGTTTTTATCTTTTATCATTTGTGTTCTTGAACGCGGCAGTGCGGTGCAGATCGCAGGCAAGTGTGTTGGGGGCATGCCAAATTTGCTGGGCTCACCTGGCGTGGCTGTGGTACATTTGGATACAAGCTTATTTGGTGTTACTTCTTTGGTAGAAAGAAGTTTATAACTGTTCACAGAAAGATCTGTGAGTTCTCCAGAATATCCAGGACATTGTGTCACGATATTCAGACAGGAAACCCTCCTCTTTTTATCCCAATTCCAGAAAAGTAAAATACCTCCCGGTGCAGCAGTGAGTGATCACATTAATTTAATCGAGCTAAACTGATCAAAAGATCTGAGATAAAACGTTGTTGAATATGACTACAATGAAAGTTTGGTTGTGAAGCGTTAAGAATCCTTACCAGGGACGATTGAGTCTTGGCGGCAGTCGTACAACATCCCGAGGCCAAAAGGTCGGCCGAGCGCCGCCATCTCCATCGTCCTGCTGGCTCCAGAGTCCATTGCTCAGCCTGGACTGGAAAAAAATGAATAACAGCTTGTTAGTTCACCTGTCTGACTGAAATATTTGGTAATATGTTAAACCACCCTGACATTTTGAGTTTAATTGGTGCAATAGACACAAACATTAATTAAAAGCAAGAAGTTGGCAATTTATACAATAGGATGTTTCATGAAAATGACCATAAACAGATGTATAAAGGAATCAAAATTGATGCAAACTGTCTTCAAAAAAACCCACAAAATAATAATAATTATAATAATTCATTACATTTATATGCAATACACCAAAATATATATTTAAAATGACCATGAAGAGACTACAGATACAAAGAAATCATTATCGCTATCAGCCCACAAGATTTTGTATTGATCTGTCATTTCTCTGTACAGTGAATAGCCTTTTGGTGAGTTCCTGAACTCATCCAGAACCTGGACACTGAGAAGTCTGTTAAAGACTTCATAATGACAGTGAAAGTCCTCTATATTAGTCTATATGGACGATAGCCAATCAAATTATATTTCTTTTTCTTGGATAAAATTCTCATCACAAACTCGACAGCTATTTTAATTCCAGAACTCGCCTCCCTACGTGCACATGTTCCACCAAAACAAGTTTGTTCCCAGGGCTATTTTGACACCATTTGAGACACCATTGCTGCACCCAGCGCTGCCCAAGACGATTGTGATTGGTTTAATGGAACGTGGCTCCCTGTTCAGCAGGGATGGGATTCATCCCAATACACGCGGAAGCCAGATGCTACGTGGAAATTTGCACCACGCCCTGCATACCCAGACCTCTGATTGACTGTTTACATCCCGTAAACACTCCCACAAGCACACTGACCAGACACACTCTCCCAAAGTCAATAATCAGAGATACAGTGCTACACGCCCCTCTGTGCTCCCTTCAGAGCAATCACCCATTCATAATCCCATAACCACCGTGTCTGTCCCCCGACTGAGACCGTTTAAACCAAACGCTAACAAAAGAGGTGCTATACTAAACAACCTAATTGGAATTAAAACAACCACTGCAACGATAGAACAGAATAGGAAAATCAAATGTGGACTATTAAATATTAGATCTCTGTCATCGAAAGCATTATTGGTAAACGAATTGATATCAGATAACCACATTGATTTATTCTGCCTCACCGAAACCTGGCTGGACGAATATGTTAGTTTATACGAAGCCACTCCTCCCAGTCATAATAATACCCAAATTCCACGAGGCTCAGGCCGAGGAGGGGGAGTTGCAGCCATATTTGACTCGAGCCTGTTAATTAATCCTAAACCTAAACTAAATTATAACTCGTTTGAAAGCCTTGTTCTTAATCTTCAACACCCAACATGGAAAACAGTACAGCCTATTATATTTGTTGTTGTTTACCGAGCACCAGGTCCATATTCTGAGTTTTTATCTGAATTCTCAGAGTTTTTATCATGCGTAGTCCTTCAATCAGACAAAGTACTTATTGTAGGTGATTTTAATATCCATGTGGACGTTGACAGCAATAGCCTTAGTACTGCTTTCAATTCACTGCTAGATTCTATTGGTTTCAGTCAGAGGGTGCATAAGGCCACGCACTGTTTTAACCACACCCTCGACCTTGTGCTAGAATATGGCATCAAAATTGACGATTTAATAGTATTTCCGCAGAATCCTTTATTATCAGACCATTTTTTATCTATTCACTATACGAAATTAAATAAAAGTTTCTACACTAGATGCTTATCTGACAGCGCTATAGCTAAATTTAAGGAAGATATTCCAAAAGCACTTAACTCAATGTCATGCCTTAATATAACAGAGGACTGTTATGTTAACTCTAGTCCCTCCCAACTTGATAACTTTGTAGACGCTGCTACGGCCTGCCTACGGACTACTTTAGACTTGGTTGCTCCTATCAAAAAGAAGATGATAAAGGAAAGGAAACTAGCACCTTGGTATAACTCCCAAACTCGCAAATTAAAACAAATCTCACGAAAACTTGAAAGTAAATGGCGTTCCACCAAACTGGAAGAATCTCGTGTGGATTGGCAAGATAGTCTAAAAAATTATAGGAGGGCCCTCAGAAATGCCAGATCAGACTATTACTCAACACTAATAGAAGAAAATAAGAACAACCCAAGGTTTCTTTTCAGCACTGTAGCCAGGCTGACAGATAGTCACAGCTCTGTTGAGCCATCTATTCCTATAGCTCTGAGCAGTGATGACTTCATGACCTTTTTTAATGATAAAATTATAACAATTAGAGAAAAAATTCATCACCTTCTGCCCACAGCTTCTAACGGCTCACCATTGGGCGCAGGAGGGCTAGAGAGAACGATAAGACCTGATACTTATTTAGACGGCTTTTATCCTTTAGACCTCCAACAATTAATGTTAAGGGTCTCTTCAGCTAAGCCAACTACCTGTCTCTTAGACCCCATTCCAACGAGGCTACTTAAAGAAGCACTACCCGTGGTCAATACCACATTACTAGATACGATCAATATGTCCTTATTAACGGGTCACGTACCGCAGTCTTTTAAAGTAGCTGTGATAAAACCTATTCTGAAAAAACCCACCCTCGACCCTGAGGTCTTAGCCAACTATAGACCTATATCTAACCTCCCGTTTCTCTCCAAAATCCTTGAGAAGGTAGTCGCTAATCAATTGTGTGACTTTCTGCATAGAAATAGTCTATTTGAAGACTTTCAGTCAGGATTTAGAAAGCATCATAGCACAGAGACGGCACTGGTGAAAATCACTAACGACCTTCTAACTGCTGCTGACAAAGGACTTGTCTCCATACTTGTCTTATTAGATCTTAGTGCTGCATTCGACACTATTGACCATACCATCCTCTTACAGAGACTGGAACATTTAGTTGGCATTAAAGGAATCGCACTAAGCTGGTTTAAGTCCTATTTTTCTGAGCGATCCCAATTTGTTAATATTAACGATAAACCATCCAAATACGCGAAAGTTAGCCATGGCGTTCCTCAAGGCTCAGTGCTTGGACCAATTCTATTCTCTTTATATATGCTTCCTCTAGGCAATATTATTAGGAAACACTCAATTAACTTTCACTGTTACGCAGACGACACCCAATTATATCTGTCAATCAAGCCAGACGAAAGCGGTCAGTTAGCTAAACTTCAAGCGTGCATTAAAGATATAAAATCCTGGATGACCCACAATTTTCTGATGTTAAACTCAAACAAAACGGAAGTTATTGTGCTGGGACCCAAGCACCACCGAACTTCATTATCTAAATATATAGCTACCCTAGATGGTATTGCCCTGGCCTCCAGCACTACTGTCAGAAATCTAGGAATCATTTTTGACCAGGATCTATCCTTTAACGCCCACTTAAAACAAACCTCAAGAACAGCCTTTTTCCATCTTCGTAACATTGCCAAATTCAGGAACATCCTGTCTCAAAACGATGCTGAAAAACTAGTCCATGCATTCGTAACTTCCCGGCTGGACTACTGTAATTCTTTACTATCAGGCTGCTCAAATAAGTCCCTCAAGACCCTCCAGCTGATCCAGAATTCTGCAGCACGTGTTCTGACAAGAACTAACAAAAGAGATCATATTTCTCCTGTATCAGCTTCTCTGCATTGGCTTCCTGTAAAATCCAGGATTGAATTTAAAATCCTTCTCCTGACCTACAAAGCACTAAATGGTCAAGCACCATCATACATAGAAGAGCTCTTAGTACCTTATTGTCCCACTAGAGCACTGCGCTCCCAGAACTCAGAGCTACTTGTGGTTCCTAGAGTCTCTAAAAGTAGAATGGGAGCCAGAGCCTTCAGCTACCAGGCTCCTCTCCTGTGGAACCAGCTCCCAACTTGGGTTCGGGGGGCTGACACCGTCGCCACATTTAAGAATAAACTGAAAACCATCATCTTTGATAAAGCTTATAGTTAGGGAATGAGGAGTTGCAGCATAGTAGAGTAGAGTAGAGGGAGGCAGGAAGTACAAGCCCGTTCCGGCAGGGGAGAGTACGAGCCCGATCCAGGGCCCCTCTCTTTAGCCTGCCTCTCTTAGTTATGCTATTATAACTCTAGACTGCTGTGGGAAGCTCCTTCCAAGGACACAATGAGCCGCTCCCTCTTCTCTCTTTTCACTTGTCTCCTTTTGTGTGCATCTTAGTCCCAGAAATGCCTGTTACTAACCTAGCTCTGGGGAGTTTTCTCCCCGGAGTCCCTTTGCTTCTTCTTCACCCAGAACATCGCCTTGGAATTGGGTGGCACCTACACCGGGGTCCTGGGTGCAGCTGACGCTATGGACTTACTACACCCTGCTACGCTCTGCGTTTCCCCGCAGTGTCCGACTGCGTCCTGCCGCGTCCAACCGCGTCCACCCAGGCTGCTGTGCCACACTACACCCCGTAACGCCCTGCTGTGCCCTACTATGACATGAACTACTATGACTACCATTGTGATCACTGTTTCACTATCTTTATTATGACTATTATTGCCACCATTCACCACTCCCCCAACTGGTGCCGTCAGACACCGCCTACCAAGAGTCTGGGTCTGTCCGAGGTTTCTTCCTAACAAAAAAGGGAGTTTTTCCTTGCCACTGTCGCAATAGCTACTGCTAATGCTTGCTCTTGAGGCAACCACTGTAATATTTGGGGCTTCGTAAAGTACAGAGTTTGGTCTAGACCTACTCTATCTGTAAAGTGTCTCGAGATAACTCTTGTTATGATTTGATACTATAAATAAAATTGAATTGAATTGAATTGAATTTAAAGGAATGCCAATAAAGAGCATGTCAGAGCATGTTTCTCTCCTATCCAGGAATGCTGTGTGGACTGGCCAGACCTTCCCTTCCCAGTGTTGTGGAGAAAGGTCTGACAATGAAAGACTACCTCTTTATGACATCTTTAACCCTCAACACTCTGAGATCTGCTACAGCCTCTTACATTCCAGAAGAATATAGACATCTGGAGATTCTGCAAAAAAATAAAAGCCTATGCCAAGGTGCTGGAAAGGAGGCTCCAACCGATTGTCTAACCTCGGATTCAGGAGGAACAATGCAGACTCCGTCCTGGCCGTGGTACAGTGGACCTGCTCTTCGCTACTTGAGGGGGTTGGAAATTTGCCAATACAGTCTCATGTGCTTTGTGGACTTGGAGAAGGCTTACAATTAAGTCCCTTGGGTCGTCTTGTGAGAGGTCTTGCAGGAATATGGGGTACCGGGCTGTTAATACGTATCAGGGTTGGTACGTAGATTTCTGTGCCTCATTTCGGTGCCAATTAAATGCCTGCGCTGCACTCAACCTGTTCTCATTCCGAACTCGTAAAATAAGGACGTTTGGACAGTGGCTGTCAGCGCCTGATGCAACGAAAAAGCCGTCTTTCAGCGTGTTTGTGTAACGCACCGGGGAGAGCAGCAGTTAGATAGGATTTAGCGAGTAGTATGTAACGGTGAATTTCCGCGTAAGGAGGTTGGTTGGGGGGGTGAATGGGTCAAACACAGGACTTTCACCCAGGAGAGCTGGGTTCGCGTTCCGCTTGTCAATCTTGCTATTGTCATTTTTTTCTTTCCTCCCACGTGTCACAGAACCGTACGCCCACCCACGACCCTTTCCTTAAACCAACCGTCCCATAGTTCCCGCGTGTCACGAACCGTAAGCCCACCCACGACCTTTTCCTTAACATAACTGTGTCAAAGGGACGGCAATAGACCCGACCAAGCGCGTTTACTTATAGCGCTAAAGGGATGGCAATAGTTCCGACCAAGCGCATTTACTTAAAGGGCTAAAGGGACGGCAATAGTCCCGACCAAGCGCGTTTACTTATAGCGCTAAAGGGACGGCAATAGTTCCGACCAAACGCGTTTACTTATAGCGCTAAGGGGACGGCAATAGTCCCGACCAAGCACGTTTACTTAAAGGGCTAAAGGGACGGCAATAGTTCCAACCAAGCGCGTTTACTTAAAGGGCTAAAGGGACGGCAATAGTTCCGACCAAGCGCGTTTACTTATAGCGCTAAAGGGACGGTAATAGTCCCGACCAAGTGCGTTTACTTAAAGCGCTAAAGGAGACTTTTAGCATCAATAACAACGACGAAGGCACCTGACCAAGCGTCCATATTTTACAAGATGGGAGTGAGAACGTGTTGCTGCACTCTGGTGCTCCGAAATGGACCTTACAGGCAACAGAAGCATCACTGCATGCTAGTGAACAATACACTTGGCAGCAGGCAACGTTAAGCCTAACGTTAGCTAGTAGCTGAGTTAAACACGGTTAAAATGCTGAAAGCTAAACGGTCTAACGTGTGGCGGCTTTTCCCAGGAAAGGATTCCGTCACTGTCACAGTCTGCAGCTAAAGACACAGAGTAGACTAGATGCACTTTGAGACACCATGGACACTGCCAGAGAAACAACACATACAGGACTTAATGTTGCATTCAATTGCACCTTGTGAGCTCATGGTGCATGCAATGTTGTTGTAAATGAGACTGAATTAAGGCATGTCTATCACCTTCTCTCCTAGGGAGTGGTGCCCCGATCTTATTCTCTTTTGAATATTAAACAAATTATTGTTGATAGCCAAAATAAGAGTAAAGGCATTCTATAAATTAAATATTAATTTATTATAATGAATAAATTAACCATCTAAATATGCTAAATCTCCTACTATGCCATAATTACTTTTCTCTTTAGTTCATTTCAGACATTTAAAAAAGTTTGTTAAGTTGATCCGAACACTTGCTTTAAAAAATATTAAGGCCTTTAGTCTGCAGACTACCTCAAGGATCATTCTAATTTATTATAACTTGCATTTTAATTTGTTAGTCATAATTTGTCCATCATTTGTATCAGTCATATTAACTTTGTACTCACCTAGTTAATATCTGAGATCTGGGAACAAGGTTGACATCACTGTAGAGAAACAGACGATCAGACAGGTTAGAAACAAACGTAACAGAAATTACAAAATCCTAATTTTGTTGTTGTTTCCATGTTTTTCAAAACTCATCTCCTTTGTCTCCTTTGTTTCTGTAAAGCAGTGTTATATAAATAAAGTTGACTTGCCATTTAAAAGAACAGTAACCGTTGTAGGGGGCTAACTCATTCTGTTTCTAAGGTCAATGCACAGTGCTGAGCGCCATTTTCTTTTGAACTCGTCAAATAACCACGAGAAAGTTCAATGTTCAAATGTCCCTTCTACTCTCATTTTATTTTCATGGTTAAAACACAAAGAGAATAAGGTTTATACCAAATCATTTAACTGAACATACTTCACACTACTAACCACACTGCAACCTTTGTTTAGATTTTCATCAACAAAAGTTGTTTTATGTGTACATATATCTATTTTCACACAACTTGTCTTTACAAAATATATACTATATTTTTTTATGTTATTTTTGTTGTCCAGTGACAGCTGCTCTCAGGATTAAAACCTGTACAATGCTTCCCTCTGGTGGCTGCTACAACACACTGTCTCAAACACCACCTTCTACTACAACTGGTGCTGCTGCTTGGAGTAGCATGCAGCTGCAGTACCGGAGGTTCCACTTTTAGGACCGCACCCTAGGACCCTAGCTTTTTGAAACTGCGCAAACTACTGAAGTGGGTGACCACATGTTCTCTTAATACATCCATGCATTTATTTATTTTTTAAAGATTATTTTTTGGGGCTTTTCCCTTTATTTATATAGTGACAATGGATAGACATGAAAAGGGGAGATAGATGGGGGACAACACGCAGCAAAGGGCAACAGGTCGGATTCAAACACGCGCCGCTGCAGGACTCAGCCAACATGGGGCGAACGCTCTTACTGGGTGAGCTAGAGGCAGGCCAAAACCCATCCATGCATTTCTACCATGGATGTAACATTATATATGTATAATATTTCTGTCCATTAATAAACCTTTCAAACTAAGAATCTGGACAAAAGTAGTATTTGGGTTGAAGAAACCTTTAAAACTATAAGTACTCTGACAGAAAAAACAATTCTGGGTGGAATCAACCTTTAAAACAAAATATTAGGGTCCTGGAAATGTGTTCCTGAAAATGCAGTCTCTATTACTGCAGGAAAATAGTATTGTCTGATTCTGCTGCTAGTGGACTCTCCACTTAGCTTAAATACAACAGGGTGTTTCCTCACAGAGAGGAGCTGCTGAGTCATTTTCATTCTTGAGTGCGTCACAATGTGTTAATGCATCTCTCAGTATTCAGTCCCTCACGGCAGCACTTTGGTGGACTGCTTACAGCTGCAACAGTCTGAGCTACTGCTGCTCCTTGTCAGGTTAATGTCACAATGGCAGTAATTTTCTGTTAGATTTCAGTTAATCATCCTCAATTTCCCATTTTAAGTTAGTGTAACATCCTGAAGCAATCTATCAAAACTTCACAGATTTAGGACTATAAGACTGATACCTCAGTTTTTTAGATCTAACATGAACATGTTGTCCTAATAACATTTTATGTGCACTTAAAAAAAAGTCATAATCTGGTTAGACTAAATTTGGGCAGATACTCACCAGCTGTTGGCGCAGATTCTGCTGTTTTGTTGACAAAACCTGATGGATCCTGTGGACTTTTTCTTCAGAGAGAAACACAGAGACTTGTCTCCACTGCAGCACTGGAGTATCTGAGACTATCTTTCACTTTCATCTGATTAAATGGGAAATGTGACGTAGAAGCTCTTCCCTTTCAGTGTTGCTCCACCTCTCAGTATACAGGCACATGCCCGTTATAGTAAGCAAAGTGTATTCATATAGCACCTTTCACAGACACCAGCCACAAAGGGCTCCAGTCAAAGAAATAAAATCAAATACAGTCAAGTAAAGAGAGCAAAGATAAAACACCAGACAAAAATATACAAGGAGAACAAAACAGCAGATAAAATAATGATAGTATGGACGAAAATGACCTTAACAATCTTCTTTCGCTCTCTCTCTTCTTTAACCTTATAATACTTGTTCCTACTTCCTTACTTTCTTCACCCCCCAAATCAAAAATGAGCCAGAGTTCAAGGTATATTTGACCCTGTGTGTTGTCATCGTACCACACAGGGTTGCCTTTCGTGGGCCATACACAAACCATGCCAGTTTGTAATGTTTCCAGTCACCCAAAAGCTCAACTCGAGACAGCACATTAAGAGCAAGTCCAAAATCTTTAATCCCATTAACAATCAAAAGATCAGAACCAGGTTGGCAAACAGAGAATGCAAACCTAACCAGCCAAGGAGCAGGTGGTGGACCTGGCAGGAAAGGGGTTATCAGAATCAGGAGTCCAAAGAATCAGGTGCGGACCAAGTCCGGTGTGTCTCTTTCTAACATGTTGCACCCAACAGTAGATTGTCCGTGTCAGACGCGTTCTCACTTACTGAATATACTCGGCTTGGTTTAGGCGAGGGGTGGTAGAGCCGGGGTAGAGCGTGCAGGAGGCAGGACATGACGTGGACTACACCACGTTCTCCAAGCCGGTTCCTAATTTAGTGGCAAACAAAGAGTCTCTGGACGCGTCCTGAACTTGTCTAACGATTTCCTAAATGTCATTGTCTCTTCAGTTAGACATTTTTGTTGCCGTCTGTGTATCTCACTGCTTCTTCTTCACCCTCAGATGTGTGATTACTTCCAGTTTGGGGCCGACAGCATGATAGGAATACGTCCACTCTCTTGTTGTAAATTCCCACACTTTGGGATCAATCGGACATTACACAGTCCCTCCAGGATTTCGCGATGCCACGATCGCGCTAATTCACGCAAATTCAACAATCACCGCGACTTTGGTGCGACTCGCAAATTTGACCAATGACCGGAGTTTTCCGTGACTTCAACCAATCCCAGCAGTCCCACGTGCCTTGGGCACCAAGCGGGAGTGAGAACAGGTTGACGTCACACATACGTCACCAAATTCATTTCCTTGTAAGACGAGACGTGTGTAACTCAAACATCTCACATTTACCAACAAAACGTACAGCGAAAGACCGTGCAAAACATTTCAGACCGTCCTACCATATGACTTCTCAAGCTGCTTTCTTTCTCTGAGGATGTTTTTCGTCATTGTCAAGCTTTTGGTGTCTATGACATTTAAAGCAACAAAGAACCTCTTCATGCCTTTTGTTCCCATGTTCCAACACATCTGATCAAATCCTCCATCATCATTATCATGCTCACTCATGCTGTCTGCTGCAGATGATTTGTTTGCAAACAACACTGAATTATTGAATTTGAAGTGAACTGGCAGCCCGTCTTTTGTTTTAGGACATGGGACACCTGAAGCATTGATTGCCTTTAGAACTGGTGGTTGCTGGCTGTCTGCAGATGTCACCAGAACCCGGATGTTTTCTGCCACATCTTTGCCAAAGATTGAGAGCAGATAGTCAAACAAACATTTCTGTGATGGTGTGAGTTGTGCTAAAGCAGATTGAGCTACAAAACACACAGCATCAATTTCACTGAAACACTCAGCAGAGAAGAGATTACGCAGATGTTCAATGATCTCCTCGTCTCTTTCTATGCCTCCTGTATCTCCAAAGCCTGGAGTGTCAACAATGGTCAGTGAGTAGTTGATTTTAAAACCATCTTGGTGGTTGATTTTGTACACAGTGACTTCAGAGGTCTGACTTTCAGCTTGTGATCTGGACTGATCCTCATCAAGTAATTTGAATCTGAAATTGTCTTTCCCCTCTACACCAACTATGTAGTTGATCATTGCATTGATCAGAGTGGACTTTCCTGATCTGGTCACCCCAAAAAGCATTATAGTGCGATTCTTCCTTGTGCTTTCTTTGCCAAAACTGAATCTTCGGCATCCACTGATGTTCATATCTTCTTCTGTCAGAGTCAGTTTGTAAACTGATGGTGAATCAGAATTCATCCTTTCGCTTGTACTTCTGAGGGATTCTGTTAGTGTAAACTTTGTTGTGCGGACGTTAACAGCGATGCTTTCTTTGCTTCTGCCAGCTTCACCCCAATCACATCTGACCCTGACAACATATTCTGTCTCTGACTGAAGCTCTGATATGATCGCCTTTTCAGTTCCTACCATCATTTCGTTCCATTGGAGGTCTTCCTCTTTCATCACGTTGTCTGTTTTGGCGTACTCCACGATGTAGCTCAAAATGTGGACATCTTGTCCAAGCTCAGCAGGTTTCTCCCAGCTAACTGATATCTCTCTTGAGTTTGGTTCAACTCGAGGTTTTCCAGGAGGGCTACAAGGTAAAGTTTTAATGGAACCACTGACTTCATTGGCTGGCCCAACACCTACTGAGGTCAAAGCTCTGCATCTGAACATATACTCTGTGTTAGGACTCAGATCGCTCACTGTAACTTCTTCAGCTTTTGATGCTGTCTTCTGTTTCCATCCATCCTCTCCACTGACACAGTACTCAACAGAGTAGGAGGTGATGTCCTCTGCTCCAAATCTGGGTGGAGAAACCTTCAGAGTCACACTGTTGTGGTTAATATCACTTACTGTCACTGTTTCAGGCATTTGTTGAACCCACTGTCAGGAACTTAATCTTCTTGTTCTCCTTGTTGGCCTCTGCAAAGTCACTGAAGAGCTTTGCCTTATGCATCACTTCTGCTACTTCTCTTGAGGCGTACCATTGATCCTTCTCTACATCTTGAGTATGTGCATCCTGAGGGTTGTCTGGTGTTTGTTTTAAGTAGTTTGATAAAGCTGAGAGGTACGGTTCATCACGTCCCAATGAGTTGAAGACAAAACACACAGCATGGTCTGCACTGAAACTTTCTGTGTACAGGTCTGTTTGAGATGGAACGATCTTGGTGTTTTTCATCATGTTGGTGAAAGACATCAATGTGTCAATTTCTCTCTCTTTACAGTCCATCCACTCATTCAGGTTTTTGCTGTTGAAAGGAGAAGAATGTCTCTTCTTCAGGATCTCTGCGAGCCCATCCTCCTCTTCGCCTCCTCCTCGGATTGATGGAAGCTTGTTTGCCAAGGTTTGTTGGAAGCCCAGCTTGAACTCAAAGCACATTTCTTTAACTTGTTTAATCTTGTCGCCAATCTGTGGGAACTGCTGTGCAATGGTGGTTCTCAGTGCATCATTGTACCTTATTTCCAGCTCACTGAAGTCCTCCAGGACTCTCTGTGATTCTTGAACTAACCTTGCACTTATCTGATGGACAAGTTTAGCAGCAGAAGAATCTATAATTGTCAATGGCAAAAGCCAGACCTTCATTGGTACGACGTTTTCTCCGTTGGCTCCCAACAATTTTGGGAGACTTTGGTAGACTTCAACTGCATCCTGAAAGGTTGTAGGAGATTTCTGCAGGGAAAAGTCTCCAAAGAATCTGCAGGAGAATGTGTCAACATGTTCTTTGTGTTTGTCTTCCATTTTCAGGGAACCTTCACCCTCTATTGTAATGCTGGGTATCTTCTTGATTATCACCTTCAACATGCCGTGAATGTCTTGATGATTTTCGTTTTCGGACACATCGCGGTCAAAGACAAAGAAGGCTTGTGCCCCATAAAGAATAGCTGTGACTACATGTGTTGCTAATCCTTTATCAAAGACATATGGATGCTTCACATGGTCTCTTCCAAGATGATCCATCGACAGTTCCTTGACCTTTGTGGTAGCTTTGTACTTCAGAGTTACTCTGGCCTGATTTTTGGAAGTCTTAGTGTCATTCAGATATTTGGCCGATCCTCCAACCTCTACCAGTCCACTAAAAAAACTTGCCTTAAGTGATGCTTCAATATTTAGTGCTGAAGTTTTATCTGCAATTGATTCAGAGGCCACTATCTCAAAATCATTATAGTTCTGCGGTCTTTCTTTAATATGATCTTTCAGGTCATCAAAGTCCCACAATGTCATTCCTGCAAAAGAAAAAACAAAAATTAAGTTCAGCTTTCAGAACCACCAGACAGGAGAAGGTGTTGTTACGTCCTAAAAGACAGATACAAACAGTAATCAAACAGTGTCAGTAATCCTAATGATGTGTATGATGCTATAATGATGAATCAGAATACTTTATTGATCCCCTCAGGGAAATTATGACGATGCTGGAGGATAACAAGCCTTGCAGTATAGACTGCGTCACTGCAGAACATCTAAAGAATGACAGTTATAGGCTCTGCCTTCTGCTGTCCATGTGTTTTACTGGTCTTTTAGTTCATGGTGTCCCACCTGATTGTATTGCATCTGTAGTATCAAGGCTAAGGCTGCTAAGTTAAATAGCATGGATAACTACAGCCCTTTTGCCCTTGCAAGAATTCTTTCCAAAGTGCTGGAAAGAATATTGCTTACAAGTTCAGAAAGGTTTGTTCTCACCACTGATAACCAATTTGAATTAAAAAGAAAACATAGCACTGATATGTGTATTTATGCTTTAAAGGAAATTGTTGCAAAATATAGAAGCCAAAATTCCCCTGTACTTATGTGTTTTATTGATGCATCCAAGTCCTTCGACAGAATTAATCATGAAAAATGATATATAAAATTATTATGTAGAGGTGTCCCAAGGTATATAATTAGTTTTTTGGTATGCCAATCAGACAATGCAGGTTAAATAGGGCAATGCACTGTCAACCCCTTTTCATGTAAACAATGGATGGTTATATGGATGATCTCTCGAGACAATTGAATTGTACAATTGAGTTTAAGACGTTGTATTGGAGACACTGTTGTAAATCATTTAATGTATGCTGATGACCTGGTCATTCAAAGTCCTTATAGTGCTTGGCTCCAGCAATTATTGAGGGTTTGCTCACAGTACGGCATGGATTATTACATTTTCCCAACTTCTTTTATTTAGATTTCAGCCATTAACAATTGGGAAGTGACATAACATAACGAATAAGATAAACACATCACAGAAGAACCGGAACGACACTTCCCCTCAAATCCCCACCAACCCAACACAGGTCCAAAATGGGGACAAACAACACACACTGACATAACACACACCAATAAGGACACCCAACCAAAAAAAGGAGCTCAGTTCTCCAAATCAGGGGATAAGCTGAGGGAATCAACGAGTTCTAGGAAAGGGTAGAGAATAGAGCCTTTCAAAGAAGATCTAAGTTTCTCCAGCTTCAAATTGTCGAGCACCTCTTTAATGCAATGGTCATGTGTAGGGGCTTCCAGTTGAGCAGGATCAGTCTCCGAGCTAGCAGAGTTGTAAATGCCAGGGCCCGCCTCAGCGGAACAGGGAGGCCAGCATCAGGGGTAATGCCAAAAATGGCTGATAAAGGGTTAGGGGGGTTAGGGTTAGGGGGGTTAGGGTTAGGGGGTTAGGGTTAGGGATAAATAAAGAAAATTTCGTCGCTGAAGGCGGTGAGGTTTTGAATGCGCAAACTACTGATGGAAGCCAGATCTCCAAGACACCACCGCCCCTCATTGAGGCCCCCCCTCCTGGTACAAAAGTACTTATTGTTGTAATAACATGTATGAGAGTCAATCTTGGAGGTCAGAGGTCAGGGCCAAGGTGAACTAAGGTTAGGGTAAGAGGTCAGGGGTGGGGTTAGGGGTAAGGGAAAGAAAATGGGTTAAGTTTAGGAGAGGCGAGGGAGGGGTTGAGTTTAGGGGAAGAGGGGAGGAGGGGAGAGACATGGGTTGGGTTTAGGAGTGGGGAGAGGAGGGGAGGGAGAAGGAGGGGAGGGGAGGGTAAAAAAAGGAAAAGGGAAAGTGAAAAAAAGTACGTTCAAATACGTTCATTTCTCCGTCTGAGTTTGACTGTCCAATTGGAATTAGCCTCCAGAATTGTTGCTCTCAAATTGTTCCAATTGTGTTGCACAAAATGCTTAACCAATGGATTGGTTATGTTTTTCCGGTTAGTAATATTATATCTGTGTTGAGTAAGTTAATAGGCTGTTACCGGTCTCGCCTACATATTGCAATGAGCACTTGTGACATCTGATTAAGTAAATGCAATTTTTGGTTTGAACATCCAAGCCTCCCCTGTGTTTTGAAAACTTCCTTGGTAGTTTGGTTTTGAACCGTCCTGTAGTTTCTAAAAAAACTATCCATTTTTTTAGTCTTGGGTGGATTTAAAAGTCTCAATTTGGATCTGACCAAGAGGTCCTGAAGATTTTGGTTCCTGCTGTAAGCTGCAATGAGTCTATAGTCCTTGAGAAAAGTTTTACCTCCTGAGCAGTCAAGGTTATGCTTCAGTTTCCTGACAAACTTAACATTCTGTTCCGAATATTGAAATATAATGGGGAGAATAGAATCCAAGCAAATAGGTCTGACTTCCTCAAATGTTTTGAGGGCTCCCCGCAACATGGTAAATGTGCAGTCTCTATTCAGAAGGGAAGAAAAGAGGATTTTAACAGCCACTTTAAAATCCTCCTGTCTAGTACATATTCTCTTAAAGCCCGTCTGATACGGCCGTTTTAATAAAAAAACCCAGGTAGCGAAATCCGTCCTCTGCCCACTTAAATGACGATAACGAGCATGGAAACTGCTTAGCCAGAGAGTTTATCGCTAGGAGCTCGCTTTTCTGGTAGTTGAGCTTGTAGCCGGAATATGCACCAAACCGTTCCAGAATGTTTACAATTACAGGAAGTGAGATAGCTGGTTTAGAGATGTACAGGAGCAGGTCGTCCGCATACAGTGAGACTTTATGAGTTGTGCCAGATCGTGTGATGCCCTCGAAACCTTCCTCCGAGTGAAGCCAAATGGCCAGAGGTTCGATCGCGATGGCGAACAGGAGCGGGGACAGAGGGCAGCCCTGTCTGGTGCCTCTCCGAAGTGAGAACAAAGGTGACAACGTGTCATTAGTTTGGACTGAGGGGGGAGAGGGGGAGGGACAGAAAAAAAGGAGGAGACACAAACAACACAAGAGACACAAATGACACAACCACACACACACATACAGAGTCCTCTGACCTGAAAACCCCGATAACTACCTGTAACTTGAGTGTCCATTGCACAGCGGCGTGCCATCTACACATCCACATGGCTTCCCAGTGTCCCCAACTCCCAAAAACAGCAGAACAGGTTAACAAAAAGGGTACTTGCGTTGGTACAACAGCTTTGAACAGGAGGGGCACAGTTAAACTCTAAGCAAACAGAAACAGCTGAAAAATGTTGCTACATCACAGCCTCGGCTATGTGAGGTCCACAGCGAATCTGTCCAGGCCAGGCAAAGAGTCCATTCAAATGTACCTGTTGAATGCTAGCCACACCAGCCAGGCCTAGTAGAGTCTTTAAAGTGCGGAATGTAATACACAAACAGCCATAAGAAAAGCTTGTGGTAACATTAGCAAGGAAATGTTTGAGGTAGCCTTATAGCTATGAATCCTGGGGCAGTCTTACCAGTTCAGCACACAGCGAAGCGGGGGATTAGCCTGCATTAGCAAGTTGGATGCAGAGTGGCCGGCAGTCGAGAGCCATCAAGTTACATTAGCCCCTAGTGAGGGAGTGAGGCTAGCAGTAACCAGCTATTTGGGCAGCTTTAGCTTAGCCGCTATGTCGCCAGGCGAGTTCAATCCTCCGTGGGTCCCGAGCTGCGTCGGCGCTGAGAAGAGATGAAATCCTGGGCAGCCTTAGGGAAAGCAAGGCGGTGTTTCAGCCCCTCTCCGGTCTTAATGAAGAGCTTGGCTGGGTAGTGCAGAGCCGGCCTGAGGCCCAGGTTGTAGAGTTTTCTCATCACATCTTGGTATGCGGAACGTTGTTCGACCACTTCGGGAGAGTAATCCTCAAATATGTGAATTGGGGAACCCTTCTAGTTCAGCTTGCCCCGAAGCCTTCAAGCCTCATGCACATCCAACTCCTGGATCTGAAATATGTGGAATCGCATCACGACAGCCCTGGGCTTTCCGCCAGGGCCTGGTTTCGTAGCTAGGGTGCGGTGTGCTCAGTCCAGTTCCGGGGCTGAGTCCAGTGTTTGTTTGCCGAGAACCTCAACTAGGAGCCGAGAGAAAAAAAGCCGTCGGCTGAGCGCCCTCAATGTTCTCGGGGAGGCCCACTATCCTTATGTTATTTCTACGGGATCTCTTTTCCAGATTGATGAGTTTAGCTTGTAGCCTAGCGTTCGCCTCAGATACCGCAGCTAGCTCGGCCTCCACGGTTTTCATGTCTTGACTGGTGTTAGCAAATGTCTCCAGCGATGAGAGACGCTGTTGATGATCCAATAAAGTAGTCTAGAAATTATCTAGCCTTGCATTGAGTTTGGAAAACACTGTGTTGAATTCGGCATGGAAAGACTTGGTCGGCTAGCATAGCTAGCTCGGTAGGGAGTCACCCCTCTTCTGGTCCTCTTTCTTTGACTTGCTGGCCATTCTCTCGTCGTGGCGAGGTGTTGCCGAATATAGTTAAATATAAGTGGTTAGTTGCAGCGCCTTGGCTGGACTGTAAAGAAGATAAGAGATGAGGAGAGTGGGAGCAAGGGACTTACTCGATCATGTCGCCACTGGCCGCCCCGTATTTTATGTTTTTGTTGTGTATTTCATGCTATGGACCTATTGTGAGCCTGAAATAAAGATATATTATCCCAATTACGTAAAAAGTAAAATACCTCCTGGTGCAGTAAGTGATCACATTAAAATAATCTGGATCGCCATAATAAACGAGCTAAACTGATCAAAAGATCTTTGTTAAAAAATGTTATTGAATATCACTACACTGAAAGTTTGGTTGTGAAGCGTTTAGAATCCTTACCTTGGATGAGTGAGTCTTGGCGGCAGTCGTACAACATCCCGAGGCCAAAAGGCCGGCCGAGCGCCGCCACCTCCATCGTCCTGCTGGCTCCAGAGTCCATTGCTCAGCCTGGACTGGACAAAATTGGACAACAGCTTGTTAGTTCACTTCTCTGACTGAAATATTTGTGATATGTTAAACCACACTCACAATTTGACTTTAATTTGGTGCAACATACATAAACATTATTCCAAAGTAAGAAGTGGGCAATTTATACAATAGGATGAGTCATGAAAACGACCACAAATAGACTAGGGCTGCAAAATATGTAATTTTTTTGTCATCATCACGATATCAACTGGCGCAATAAACACATCGTGAATGACTGCGAAATATCAGAAAAAAACAATCAGAGAGTTTTTGTTAGTTAAAGGAAATATCAGTAGAAAACTGCATCAATTTAACCATCATTCTTATTTTAGTGGTGCCTTTTATATTCAATTCAATGTTGAACTTCAACAATCCCAGATAAGCAGATGATGATGGATGGATACCTGTAGTCTGCAGACTACCTCAAGGATCATTCTAATTTATTATAACTTGCATTTTATTTTGTTAGTTTTGTCCATAATTTGTATCAGTCATATTATCTTTGTACTCACCTAGTTAATATCTGAGCTCTGGGAACAAGGTTGACATCACTGTAGAGAAACAGACGATCAGACAGGTTAGAAACAAACGTAACAGAAATTACAAAATCCTATTTTTGTTATGTTTCCATGTTTTTAAAACATATCATATATATATATATATGTATATATGTTATTTTATATTTGATATGGTATTATGCAATTGGGCATTGTGCAATATTTTTACCAAATAATTTAACTGAACATACTGTACTTCACACTACTAACCACACTGCCACCTTTGTTTAGATTTTCATCAACAAAAGTTGTTTTATGTGTACATATATCTATTTTCACATAACTTGTCTTTACAAAATATATACCATATGTTTTTCTACTTATATTTGTTGTCCATTGACAGCTGCTCTCAGGATTAAAACCTGTACAATGCTTCCCTCTGGTGGCCGCTACAACACACTGTCTCAAACACCACCTTCTACTAAAACTGGTGCTGCTGCTTGGAGTAGCATGCAGCTGCAGTACCAGAGGCTGCACTTTTAGGGCCGCAATCCTAGGACCCTAGCTTTCTGCAACTGCGCAAACTACTGAAGTGGGTGACTGCATGTTCTCTTAATACATCCATGGATTTCTACCATGGATGTAACATTATATATGTCTCTTTAACATCCTCCCCTCTGGCAGGCGCTACAGATCCATGCGCACAAAAACAACCAGACATAAGAACAGCTTCCTCCCCGCTGCCATCACTCTACTGAACTGAGGATAAGTGGGGTCATCCCCACTTTGGCCACTCACCCACTTCTCTACACATTACATACTTATCATTCCAATATGCATTTTGCACACTACTTTGCACTATTACTTTTTGCACTTTACATCCCACTCCATGTGTACTTGTCTTGATATTATGTCTTATTTGTATATTTGTATTTTTGTATATTATGTTGATATGTGCCTATATGTATATTGTTGTCTCTATTGTACAGTATGTATCTATATTACTATTTGTCCACTGAATGTTTACTACTACATGTCTATTTGTCTATGTATAGAGAGTTAAGTCAAATTCCTTGTGTATGCAAGTATACTTGGCCTATAAATCTGATTCTGATATAATATTTCTGTCCAGAAATAAACCTTTCAAACTAAGAATCTGGACAAAAGTAGTATTTGGGTTGAAGAAACCTTTAAAACAAAATACTAGGGTCCTGGAAATGCAGTCCTGAAAATGCAGTCTCCGTTACTGCAGGAAAATAGTATTGTCTGATTCTGCTGCTAATGGACTCTCCACTTAGCTTAAATACAACAGGGCGTTTCCTCACAGAGAGGAGCTGCTGAGTCATTTCATCATTCGGAGCCTTTGGTGAGGCTGAACGAACTGAAAGGCCTTAGTCCGCACATCTCGTCATTAATATTATTATTGTATACTTTATTAATCCCTATTGGGGAAATTTTTTACTCTGTTATTTTTATTATATATTATACTGTGTAGGAGCCACATACTGCATGTTGTTTATGGTCTCATTTATATTATTTATTAATTATTATATTGTGCACTTTCGAACACTTTCTGTTGAGAGCCGTACTAACGCACTTATTTCGACTCACAAAGTAACTTTCCATTTGGTAACTGCAGTGCTAGTTGTATTTTACGTATGGAGGAATAAATAATTGCAATACAATCTTGAGTGCATCACAGTGTGTTAATGCATCTCTCAGTATTCAGTCCCTCACGGCAGCACTTTGTTGGACTGATTACAGCTGCAACAGTCTGAGCTATTGCTGCTCCTTGTCAGGTTAATGTCAGAAAGGCAGTATTTTAAGTTAGTGTAACCTCCTGAACTAATCCATCAAAACTTCACAGATTTAGGACTATAAGACTGATACCTCAGTTTTTTAGATCCAACATGAACATGTCCTAATAAAAAATTAAATTATTTACATTTTATGTACACTTAAAACAAATAATATATATATAATATATAATAATATCTGGTTAGACTAAATATGGGCAGACACTCACCAGCTGTTGGTGCAGATTCTGCTGTTTTGTTGACAAAAACCTGATGGATCCTGTGGACTTTTTCTTCAGAGAGAAACACAGAGACTTGTCTCCACTGCAGCACTGCAGTATCTGAGACTATTTTTCACTTTCATCTGATTAAATGGGAAATGTGACGTAGAAGCTCTTCTCTTTCAGTGTTGCTCCACCTCTCAGTATACAGACACATGCCCGTTATAGTAAGCAAAGTGTATTCATATAGCACCTTTCACAGACACCAGTCACATAGGGCTTCAGTCAAAGAAATAAAATCAAATACAGTCAAGTAAAGAGAGCAAAGATAAAACACCAGACAAAAATATACAAGGAGAACAAAACAGCAGATAAAATAGTAACAGTATGGACGAGGATGACCTTAACTATCTTCTTTCGCTCTCTCTCTTCTTTAATCTTATAATACTTGTTCCTACTTCCTTCCTTTCTTCACCCCCCAAATCAATAGCTCCAAAATGAGCCAGAGTTCAAGGTATATTTGACCCTGTGTGTTGTCATCGTACCACACAGGGTTGCCTTTCGTGGGCCATACACAAACCACGCCAGTTTGTAATGTTTCCAGTCACCCAAAAGCTCAACTTGAGACAGCACATTAAGAGCAAGTCCAAAATCTTTAATCCCATTAACAATCAAAAGGTCAGAACCAGGTTGGCAAACAGAGAATGCAAACCTAACCAGCCAAGGAGCAGGTGGTGGACCTGGCAGGAAAGGGGTTATCAGAATCAGGAGTCCAAAGAATCAGGTGCGGACCTAGTCCAGTGTGTCTCTTTCTAACATGTTTCACCCAACAGTAGATTGTCCATGTCAGACATGTTCTCACTTACTGAATATACTCCGCTTGGTTTAGGCGAGGGGTGGTGGCGCCGGGGTAGAGCGTGCAGGAGGCAGGACATGACGTGGATTACACCACGTTCTCCAAGCTGGTTCCTAATTTAGTAACAAACAAAGAGTCTCTGGACGCGTCCTGAACTTGTCTAACGATTTCGTAAATGTCATCGTCTCTTCAGTTAGATATTTTTGTTGCCGTCTGTGTATCTCACTGCTTCTTCTTCACCCTCAGATGTTCGATTACTTCCAGTTTGGGGCCGGCAGCATGATAGAAATACGTCCACTCTCTTGTAAACTCCCACACTTTGGGATCAATCGGACATTACACAGTCCCTCTAGGATTTCGCGATGCCACGATCGCGCCAATTCACGCAAATTCAACAATCACCGCGACTTTGGTGCGGCTCGCAAATTTGACCAATAACCGGAGTTTTCCGCGACTTCAACCAATCCCAGCAGTCCCACGTGCCAGACTTTGCATCAGTATGTGACTCTGAGAGCCAAAGACCAAGCGGGAGTGGGAACGGGTTGACGTCACACATACGTCGCCAAATTCATTGCCTTGTAAGACGAGACGTGTGTAACTCAAACAGCTCACGTTTACCAACAAAACGTACAGCGAAAAACCGTGCAAAACATTTCAGACCGTCCTGCCAACCTGAATACAATTATAAATTGTTCAAACACAAATATTCAATGTACGCTGTAACGTTTTTTTCACTATAAAGTCGCTGAAAGCGGCTGCTGTTTCCTGTCGGCTCTCTGCAGTGGGCGGGGCTGCTCAGTTCCCCCCGCGACTGACACACACACACGCACACGCACACGCACACGCACACGCACACACACACACACACACACACACACGGTGGATGCAGGAAAAACTGGAGATGAGACGTACAGGATGACCTAAATTGAGGACAGCTACGCTCGTTATTGTAAATGCAATTATAAGTTAAAGTCCAATAAGTACTTTATCAAACCGTATGAATGTGTGTCCCAGGCAAGGTTAGGAAATTAACTAACAATGTAAAGATCAACAAGCCACTGACAGTGACAGATATGTTCATGTTTGATTCATTCAATAAATTATTTTTTGACTTAAATCCACCAGCCATTTTCATATTATACCAACATTTACAGCATCCTGAGCCTTTTTGGTAAGGTTCCTAGGAAATCTCAGCCCAGAGTAGTTTTATTCTCCCCAAAACAAGTTTCCTTTTTGTTTTTAAAGAACTTTTTTTACCACTTTCTCCGTCTCTTGCAACTTAATTGCAACGAACATACAAAAGACATCGCAACTTTTATCGAAATGTTTTACAAAAGCTCCCGCAAAATCAGACATTTTGGGCCACAACAATCTCAAAAAAAGGCCGTGAAATCCTGGAGGGACTGATTACACAGACTTTGTAATCAGGGGATGTTTAAATGGACATTTGCGTTCTCACATGCAGCTCTGCCAGGTAATGTTAGAGAACTTCCAACCCAGTCTCACGGCAGTTCATGAAATGCTGTGCTCACGAAAGATGCTTCCCATTGAAATACATTAGTTTAAAAAAACATTCTGTTATCACGAAAAAAAAACGACATAAACGTGTCCGTGTACACAAATCAATAGATTAAATTATGTGACCATTTCATGAACTGCCGTGAGACTGGGTTGGAAGTTCAGGGTTGCAGTGAAAGGGACTTCAGTAACATGGAAAACCAGGTAGAATGAACAAGAAATCAAGAGGAAATCATTTTTATGCCAGCATGGATGAGAAGTCCTCAAAGTGCTCGGAAAATGGAAATGTGAACATTAATGAATCAGTGAAAACTGAACCATCTGCTGAAGAAGATTGATGATATGATTGAAAGCTGTGGTGAGATCAATGCTGCTGTTTCTGAGATCAATACAATCTACTACAATACAATCTTCTCTGAGCAAGATTGTGTTTTTTTAAATTATCATTATCAGTTTTCAGAGAGTAGAACTGACATAATGGCTGACAGTCAGATATCAGGCTGTTTAAAGAAAACTAAATGAAGAAGAGCAGTATTTACAGCTCGACTCCTTACCAGAACTCGTAAACCAGATCACATCACACCTGTTCTTGCCTCCCTTCATTGGCTACCGGTTTGCTTTAGAATCCATTTTAACCTTTAAACACTGTTCGATGTTACCCGCCCTTAATTTACTGTTCACGGTAAAATTTGACCGGACAGTTTTAACTGCCTTTATTTCAACATAAATACCAATAAAAAAAAAAAAATCAAAGTATTTTTAATAGAACATTTATTGTAAAAAGAACCTCATGTGTTCAGGGGGAAATAGGTGGACCCAAATGCAGAGGCAAGGCAAGCAGGCAGGTAGGCAGGGGAAGGATTAAGCTTGAGAGTTTATTTAAACACAAAAATACAGGAGATCCAAAAAATGAGGCAGACAAAAACAACAAAAGGAATCCAAAGGAAGCAGGCAAAAACTAAAGTCCAAAAATAATGAAAACACGAGGAACAAACTAACAGAAAACTAATGAGAACAAAGGGAAGAATCCAAACCTGGTAAACTAGATGCAAACACGCTGGGAACAGACACAAACTGACTGGAAAGAACACAAACACATAAAATGATCTGACACAGGACAAGGGGAAAAGACAAAGACTAAATACACAGGGTAACGAGGAAACACAAGACAGGTGACACAAGGCTGGGAAACAGGTGAAACACATTAGGGCAATCACAAGGGCGGGAAAACAGAGAGTAAAACTAGACAAGACAAGACAGAGAACAGACTATCAAAATAAAACAGGAAACTGAGCAAAATACAGAACAGAAACAGACTACCAAAATAAGATAAAACACACCAACCCATAACACCTCATTAGAACAGTAACATCTACAACATGTGTTTGTGTGTGTGTGTGTGTGTATGTTTCTGTGTGTGCGTGCATGCATGTGTGTGCGAACATTGGTGGTTCACATGCACAAGTGGCAACATGACAACATGAACTGTGTGTGTGTGAGTGGGTGTATATGTGTGTGTCTGTGAGAGTATCTGTTTGTTTGTGTATATGTTTCTGTGTGTGCGTGCATGCATGTGTGTGCGAACATTGGTGGTTCTCACGCATGAAGGACCTGTGAAGAGGAGTAGTAGAAGGAGTATGTGAAAGAGATGATTTCTTATAATTTACACAATATTGATTAGTTTGGCAGGTGTGGTTCACATTGGGGGAGAAGTACATTAGTTCATGAAAACACTGGGCTCCCATAATTTACTCTAAGCTCTCTTGTGGAAAGTATGATTCATGTGTAGAATGGGCACACAAGCACAGGAAAGTTGTAGGAGTGTGTGTATGGAGATGTCCTACATCTCCTGGATGATAATGATACTCTTTCCCATTCATTTTCTATGGCGGTCATTTTTGACTGTAAACTAAAAAAGTGTGACTAAGTTAAAGAAATCACTCAAAATTCAAAGAAAGTAGTCACAATGAATGTTATGTGTTGAAATGCCTTTTGTGAAGGATATCATAAGGTCTTGAGGCAATCTGATGAAAAATGCCATATTTATGGTACAGGGAATGTGTAAATTGTTCATTTTTGACGTGAACAGTGTTAGAGGGTTAAGATTCTGTTGTTGTTTTTAAAGCTCTTTATGGTCAAGCCCCAGTTTATATCGCTGAACTACTGAAGCCGCACGCTCCTCTGAGGTCATTAAGGTCTGCTGACCAGCTACTCCTTGTTGTCCCTAGAACGCCGCTCAAAAATAGGGGAGATGGAGCATTCTCAGTCGTGGCCCCAAGGCTGTGGAATGAATTGCCTCTGCATGTCAGATTGGCCCCCAGCCTTCCTTCATTTTTAAATCATGACTTAAACTCACTTTTATTCATTGGCCTTTAAACCTGCTTGAGTTGTTTTCTGCATTTTCATTTTCCAGTTTGTTACTCGTTTTAAATGTTTGTTTTGTTACTCGTGTGATTATAATCTGTCCTAAATCATGTCAATGTCCAGCACTTTGGTCAACGTGGTTGTTGTAAATGTGCTTTATTAATTAATTTAGATTGGATTGGAAAGAAAATGAAACCATTTCACCGAAATAAATTATTATTATCATTAAAAAGCTAGTTTCAGAGAGTAGAACTGACATTAATGGCTGACAGTCAGATATCAGGCTGTTTAAAGAAAACTAAATGAAGATAAGCAGTAGACAGCAAAAAAAATGAAACCATTTCACCGAAATAACTGTGACAGGAGCATGTGATTATAGCTGTAAGATAAATGTAGTGAGGTAAAAAGCACTATTTACCTCTGAGATGTAGAAAGTAGAAGTATTAGGTATGAATGAAAATGGAAATACTCAAGTTAACTTCAGTTTAGAGTACAAGTACCTCCAAACTTAACTAGTTACTTAAGTAAGTACTTGAGTAAATGTACTCAGTTACTTTGCAGCGTTTCTGTCAGATGGATTGAAGTGGACGTCAGCAGCCTGACCTGAAAGGTCCTGGAAGAGAAAACGGAGCTGCAGAGAGTAAAGAAAGACACACTGACACATCAGAGGACAACAGACAACACTTGAGGCATAATAACATCTAGTTATTGTTTAATATTGAATCATTTCTCCATCTTTCAGTGGCAGCCATCGTATTACCCCACAGGACAATAACATGTAGTAAATATATACATCAGTATCAGGAGACATTAAAATGATCCACATTGTCTTCATGTTTTTAAATCTCCAAGAAAACAAACTTAATATCTAATCTAATAGTGGATAAACATGTTAAACTGAGCAGGAAGCTGTTAACCCAGTGTAAAAATATGAACAGGGTTAAAGAAAATAAATATATTTAAACCTTTATGTGAACCTGCTTATATTAAAATTTGTATTTCTGATTAAAATGTATTTAAAAAAAAAACCTGTTTCTTTATGATTCAGGAGGACAGGACAATAACATGTTAATGAATACACATCAATACAATAAGTCTTTAACATTATTCAGGTTAATTATGTTTTTCATATCTCAGAGAAAATAAATTGAAGAGTAGATAAAAGAAATTTAAAAATGTAACAAGCAGCTGATATTGCGGTTTAAAAACCTGAATTTAACAATGTAAATACAAATGTTCAGGTTTGTAGAGATAGAGCTGCAGACTTATACATTGGTGGTAATGGTGACAGAAAGTTAATGGTCCAAAAACATAACGTGGTCACACTTAAATATTTATCATCACACATGTTAATCTGTGTTTCCCTTCTTGGTGAACAGCACATGCAAATAACTCTGCAGGAATGAAAAGGCTTTATCTAGGATTGAGTTTGTCTAAGTATCTCAGTATCGAGACTCTGTGTCCCGTTTTTTCTATATTATCTGTGTCAGAATGGATCTCCTCTTTGTCTTGGTGGTTATCTGTTTAGGTCTCGTATGCGCTTAGATAAAAAAAAAAAGGCCAAATCCCGTTATATCGTTTCTATGGCTGTCAGGGACCAAACTCGTTCCTCCCAGCCTGGCTTGGCCTCAGATCTCTCTCCCTCAATAAGCATGGCAACGTACTCGGAAGTGGAGAGAGGATCTGGCTTCAGTGTTTTCTCTTTAAGTTTGTTGTAACACTCAGTAGATCTCTCTATCAGTGGTTTCACCTTCTTCTGATTGTGTAAAAACAGAACTAACCCTCCCATCCCCAGTATGTCTAGAAAAGTTTTAACCTGCTTCTGCAAATCTTCATGTGACTTCTCAAGCTGTTTTCTTTCTCTGAGGATGTTTTTCGTCATTGTCAAGCTTTTGGTGTCTATGACATTTAAAGCAACAAAGAACCTCTTCATGCCTTTTGTTCCCATGTTCCAACACATCTGATCAAATCCTCCATCATCATCATCATGCTCACTCATGCTGTCTGCTGCAGATGATTTGTTGTTTGCAAACAACGCTAAATTATTGAATTTGAAGTGAACTGGAAGCCCGTCTTTTGTTTTAGGACATGGGACACCTGAAGCAGTGATTGCCTTTAGAACTGGTGGTTGATGTCCGCCAGCAGATGTCACCAGAACCCGGATGTTTTCTGCCACATCTTCGCCAAAGATTGAGAGCACAGAATGCAACAAACATTTCTGTGATGGTGTGAGTCGTGTTAAAGCAGACTGAGCTACGAAACACACAGCGTCAATTTCACTGAAACACTCAGCAGAGAAGAGATTGCGCAGATGTTCAATGATCTCCTCGTCTCTTTCTATGCCTCCTGTATCTCCAAAGCCTGGAGTGTCAACAATGGTCAGTGAGTAGTTGATTTTAAAACCATCCTGGTGGTTGATTTTGTACACAGTGACTTCAGAGGTCTGACTTTCAGCTTGTGATCTCGACTGATCCTCATCAAGTAATTTGAATCTGAAGTTGTCCTTCCACTTTACACCAACTATGTAGTTGATCATTGCATTGATCAGAGTGGACTTTCCTGATCCTGTCACCCCGAAAAGCATTATAGTGTGATTCTGCCTTGTGCTTTCTTTGCCAAAACTGAATCTTCGGCATCCACTGATGTTCATATCTTCTTCTGTCAGAGTCAGTTTGTAAACTGATGGTGAATCAGAATTCATCCTTTTGCTTGTACTTCTGAGGGATTCTGTTAGCTTTGTTGTGCGGACATTAACAGCGATGCTTTCTTTGCTTCTGCCAGCTTCACCACAATCACATTTGACCCTGACAACATATTCTGTGTCTGACTGAAGCTCTGATATGATCGCCTTTTCAGCTCCTGCCATCATTTCGTTCCATTGGAGATCTTCCTCTTTCATCCCGTTGTCTGTTTTGGCGTACGCCACGATGTAGTTCAAATGTGGACATCTTGTCCAAGCTCAGCAGGTTTCTCCAAGCTAACTGATCTCTCTTGAGTTTGGTTCAACTCGAGGTTTTCCAGGAGGGCTGCAAGGTAACGTTTTAGTGGAACCACTGACTTCATTGGCTGGCCCAACACCTACTGAAGTCACTGCTCTGCATCTGACATATACTCTGTGTTAGGACTCAGATTGCTCACTGTGACGTCAGATTTTGATGCTGTCTTCTGTTTCCATTCATCCTCTCCTGACACAGTACTCAACAGAGTAGGAGGTGATGTCCTCTGCTCCAAATCCTCGTGGAGAAACCTTCAGAGTCACACTGTTGTGGTTTATATCACTTACTGTCACTGTTTCAGGCTTTGAAGGCGGCTCAAAGTTCTCACTGACAGAAAAGCCGTCTTCATAAAGGTAGATGCTTGAACCTTTCTGTGTCTCATTTGTTGAACCCACTGTCAGGAACTTAATCTTCTTGTTCTCCTTGTTGGCCTCTGCAAAGTCACTGAAGATATTTGCTTTATGCCTCATTTCTTGTACTACTTCTCTTGAAGCATACCATTGTTCCTTCTCTACATCGTGGGTATGGGCAACTTGAGGGTCGTCTGTTGTTTGTTTTAGGTAGTTTGATAAAGCTGAGAGGTACGGTTTATCACGTCCCAATGAGGTGAAGACAAAACACACAGCATGGTCTGCACTGAGACTTTCTTTGTACAAGTCTGTTTGAGATGGAACGATCTTGGTGTTTTTCATCATGTTGGTGAAAGACATCAATGTGTCGATTTCTCTCTGTTTACAGTCCATCCACTTGTTTAGGGTTTTGCTGTTGAAAGGAGAAGAATATCTCTTCTTCAGGATCTCTGCGAGCCCAGCCTCCTCCTCTCCTCCTCCTCGGATTGACGGAAGTTTCTTTGCCAAGTTTTGTTGGAAGCCCAGCTTGAACTCAGAGGACAGTTCTTTAAAACTTTTAATCTTTTTGCTAATCTGTGGGAACTGCTGTGCAGTGGTGGTCCTCAGTGTGTCATTGCACCTCATTTCCAGCTCACTGAAGTCCTCTAGGACACTCTGTGATTCTTGAACTAATCTTATACTTATCTGACGGACGAGTTTCGCAGCAGAAGAATCTAAACTTGTCAATGGGAAAAGCCAGACCTTCATTGGTACGGCGTTTTCTCCGTTGGCTCCCAACAATTTTGGCAGGCTTCGGTAGACTTCTACAGCATCCTGAAAGGATGTAGGAGATTTCTGAATTGAAAAGTCTCCAAAGAATCGGCAAGAAAATTTGTCAACCTTTTCTCTGTCCTTGTCTTCCATTTTCAAAGAACCTTCACCCTCAATCGCAAAGCTGGGAATCTTCTTGATCATCACCTTCAAGTTGCCCTGAATGTCTTGATGATCTTCCTTTTCGGACACCTCACGGTCAAAGACAAAGAAGGCTTGTGCCCCATAAAGAATAGCTGTGACTACATGTGTTGCTAATCCTTGTTCAAAGACATATGGATACTTAACATTGCCTCTTCCAAGGTGATTCATCGACAGTTGCCGGAACTTTGTGGTAGCTTTGTATGTCAGAGTTACTCTGGCCTGATTTTTGGATGCCTTATTATCATTCAGATATTTGGCCGATCCTTCAACCTTGACCAGTCCACCTAAAAAACTTGCTTTCAGAGAGGCTTCAACTGTTAGCGCTGAGGATTTATCCTCAATTGATTCAGAAGCAACTATCTCAAAGTCACTGTTGTGTTGTGGCCTTTCTCTTGTATTTTTTTCCAAGTCATCACAGTCCCACAGTGTCATGCCTGCCAGAAAAGAATTAAAGGAAGTTAGATTGCCTTTTACTGCATGATAAAAGCTTGGTTTATAATTTTGTTGTTCAGTTCCATTGAATAACTTTACATGTGGATCCTTACCAGGGACAAGTGAATCTTGGCGGCAGTCGTACAGCATCCTGAGTCTGAATGGCCGGCCAAGTGCGGCCACCTCTATCGTTCTGCTGGCTTCAGCCATCCCTTAGTCTAGACTACAAAAAAACAGAAAGTGTGTTAGTTTACTGCTCATCATATTTTCTGACATCTTGTGTAGTTGCTTTAACAATGACAAGCTCCTCTGAAGTCAAGAGTATTTAAAACATGTTGCCTTTAAGATGCCAATTTAAGGGATAGTTTGGATCTTTTGAAGTGTAATTATATGAGATACTTCTCCATAGTCAGTGCAGCTACAGTAGTTTGGACCCACTTTGGAGAAGCAGGCAAGTGTTCCTACACAGAAGCTAAGCAATGTACTGCTATAGATGGGGGCAGCTGTTAAGGGACTGTTTGTTATTTATTTCAGGGGCCACCGGAGGAGTTTTGGGATCTTTTGTCAAAATAGACTTGACCCTCCATTCACCAACAATAAATCCTCTATGACCCTCCAAAATGATTAGGAAAAGAGGGATGACCCTCCCCAACATTTTATTGATGCCTTCTGTACTAGTTTGCGCTTGGTAAAGACGTACAGAAGCCCATTGGTTTTTTTTTTTTTTTTTTTTTTTTTACAGCTATGACATACATGAGTTAACCTCTGCATTCTCATCTTACACATCACACTCCTCTGTTATGGTGTGGTGACCATTTCAGTAGATTTACTCACTAACATTGTTGGGGAAACACAATAAGCATGGAAACTAAATGCACACTTCATGCATTACTGCATTACTTCAAATACTAAGTTACTCCTCTAGTAAACTAGTATTTACCTGAAATAAAACAAAACATTGAGACCATTCAACAAAAAACATGGGTAATAATCAATCGTGGCACGGCTGTCTTGGAACGCAATAGACAGACGGTGGCGGAATAATTCAACTAAAATGTGAACAATCAGTGTTCGACCTACAGTCTGTTGAGATGCCTCTCCAAACGCAGCGCAATCACACCATAAAACGTTAAAACTAGGGCTGTCAGCGTTAACGTGTTAATCGCGATGCGATTAAGGGCCGACGCAATTCATTTTTTTTAATTGCATTAATCGCATGCCGGCATTTATTAATTTATTTTACACTTCACTCGGCTTCACGTCATGCCTAACAGGCTACTATTTTGACCCTTTGCAGCACCGTTACTTCTCATCAAGCTGCCACTTCCTCCTAACACATCCTGCTGCTGCAGGCTGCAGCATGATGGAGAAACACAGCAGCAACAATCTGAATGGAGCTTTTTATTTTCCAAAACTCCCGGACGGCTCTTAGACAAGTCAAAAGCCATATGCACGTTGTGTAAAGCTGAATTAAAATATCACCGAAGCACGTCAAGCTTGAGCTACCACCTAAGAGCTAAGCATAGTAGCACAGTTAACGTGATGCTAACGCTAGCATGCTACCCACTCAGGAGAGCGCTACCTGCCGACCTGTGGATGAAACCAAATCCCCAAAAAATGACTACAGCTCTTGTGAAATGGGTGGCAACTAACTGCAGACCTGTCAGCATCGTAGAGGACTCAGGTCTTAAAGACGTACTACGGTTGGCATGTTCTGACCTGTCTCATTGCCGTCGAGGGGGACAGTAGTTGTCACGGAGACACAGCCTGTATGGCACGGAGAAAGCAGCCACACTGGAACAGCTGCAAGGTGATGCAAACGCTGTCTCTTCAACCGGTGATCACTGGACGTCAGTGAGGAATCAACATTATTTAAGAGTTACTAAACACTATATTGACTCTAGTAAGGATAGGGATTTGTAGTTTTTTAGTTAGGTACTTGGAGGAATTGTACAATAATGACAGATTCACACATGTTCTTTTGTTTACAGTAAATAAATAATTACAAATCTTAAAATCAAGTTCATAAAGTAACTTTCTTTGCATTAGTTTGATTCCCAATCAAGATACACTGATCAGAATTGCTTTCCATTGTTAATATGGACTTAAAAACTGTTCTGAAATGTAAAATAGAATTTTAATCATGTGATAAAATATGCGAATAATCGCGACTATCGAAATTCAGCGATTAATCACGATTAAAAATGTTTAAACATGTTAAGAAAAAAGATCCGTATTTTGCTGTAATCCAATGACACACAAAAAAGTAATCCACAGCGATCAGTAGATCCACAAAAAGGGTCACGGTGTATCCAGCAAGGCCTACGCACGTCACATTCACCAGCCAGCTCCAAAGAGGTGAACGAGGCCTCTCCACTTCGCTGTTTAAACAAAGTGGAATAAACTTATAAAAGTCCAAATCTACCGCAATCAGTTAGTAAGCTGACATCACATTTAAATACATGGTATTTAGGAAACCTGTATTGTAAGGTTGGCACGGCAAGATGTCCAGACTAGTGCAACAGTAACTTTCGTTTTTTGCGTCCTGCTGCTCCCATCGTCAGCCAGGGAATAATTTTTTTACTAAAGCAGTATATGAAATCAGATGTATTACCTACCACCATTTAGTTGTTTTGTGTTATTTAAAATATTTATAATATTTATAAATATTTATAATGCCAAATGTAATTATTCCACTCATTTTTTAAACAATGCAATTGCCCATTTCAGCCACCAGGGGGACAGTACTCCCCCCTGCCCCCAGCAAATTCCACGTATGCGGTCAGACCCATCGGTTAGGGTGCTGATGGGGGGCCGAGACTCAGAGCTACATGGAAAAATATGCACCAAACAAGCCACTTTGAAATGTTGCTGTTTTCATGAATACAAAAGTTGGGTGATCGCCCCCCCCCCAGACTAAAAAATGTTGGGTCCCTCCAACAAAAAATAAAAAGACATGACCCTCCCCTATTTTCCTCCAGTGGTCCATTCCATAAATACCAAACGGTCCCTAAACATATTTTAGACACCTAAGAAAAAGGACCACGTAAAAAAAAATATATATATATCAGTTAAGTGTACACTGTATTTCAAATATTTTCACTGCTTTGTCACATAGCCCTTTTGTTTGGCACTACTTTTTCTAAAACTGTAGAACTCCTTCATTCCTACGCATTAGTGTGACTGTATTATGCTGCAGATCAGCTGTTTGGTTCAGGCTGTTTATGGAATAGCCTAAACAACTACAAGAAAAGAAAATGTAGTGATTGTGACAGCAATAACAACATGCTGTTCCCAGTGGAGACAAGAGGATATCTTTAAGAGCCAGAGTATGAAGAAGAACCTTTGCAGAGGAAGACTGAATGGGCATAGGAATACAGATATTCTACAGTTGAGAAAATGTGCAGTAGGAAAGGGCTGTCTGACGGCAAGGTAAAGCGGTGAAAACATTCTAAATATATTGTCTACTGCAATTGCTATAGTTTTTAGGTGTCTAAAATCTGTTTAGCTGCTGCCCCAGTCCACAGCAGTACATTGCTTAGCTTCCATGTGGGTACTCCTGCCTTAGCTAATAAACATCTCCCAAAACCAATGACAAACTAAAAATGTATTATTTTTAGTATTTAGTCTCTAGTTTAGATTTTTTTTTCATCTTTCATTAAAAAAGTGACATTTAACAACCGCATGTTTCTTTTGTGTTCATTATTATTATTTATTTTACTAATCAACAGTGTATAGAACTGAGCTGATTGTGCCATCTGTCAGTGAATTAATTTGCCATCATACAATGAGAAAATGGAAAGCCACAAACTAAATAGTCTTGACAGTTAAACTGGGAAAAGAACAGAAATAAAATAAGTTCCACCTGTCTGCTTCTGCTATACTGACTTCAATTCTGGACCAACATCTGCTTTTCTCCTAACAGAATGATAACAGATGAATTAAATTATGGTAAATCATGATGTTGCATGGTAAATGGTTAACATTTTTCAACAGAGCAAGCTGTAAAGAAGACATATTATCACCTTATAAAGTTGTTATGGTGGAAGTGTGGTAAGTTGTAAAACCAAAACAATGAGCATAGTGCTGCAGAAGTTGGTGATAAATCTCTTTTCATTCTATGAGCGATTTCACATTACCATTTTACAAATGTCATTTGATCCATTGTTTTTTTTATTATTATTATTGATTTGTATAGTTTTAACCTTAACAATCCATGTAGCTCATCCTAAAGTAAATACATTTTAAGGCAAACAATTAAAATCAAATAATTTGTGTAAAAATCAGCCCTAAATATTTTCAGAATGTATGGTTTTTAGTATTCATTTTTTATCTCCTACTTTTATGACATCCAACA
The DNA here is from genome assembly GCF_008315115.2 of Sander lucioperca. Taxonomy (NCBI): domain Eukaryota; kingdom Metazoa; phylum Chordata; class Actinopteri; order Perciformes; family Percidae; genus Sander; species Sander lucioperca. The sequence goes on from NC_050181.1 coordinate 21,301,593, forward strand.
ACTGAAAAACATTTGCTCCTCACGATGAACCAAACTTTTTGGGCCATGAGGGCAAATATAATTTATGTAAATAGAAAACAAAAGGGAAACACTGACTGTACAGCTACAGAGTACCTCATTATGACATCTTTAACAACCAACACTCTGAGATCTGCTACAGGCTCTTACATTCCAGAAGAATATAGACTGCATCAGAGGACACAACTGGAGATTCTAATCTAGATTCAAAAGACATTGATGTTTACATTTTAAGTAAAGTGTATGTTAGTTATCTAAATGCCTGGTCAAAGGACAAAGGCTTTGGATGTTGTTGGGCTGTCTTGGCTGACATGCCTCTATAACGTCACATGGGGGACCGGGACAGTGCCTCTGGACTGGCAAACCGGGGAGGGGGTTCCCATTTTTAAAAAAGGGGGCCGGAGAGTGTCCTCCAACAATCAGGGTATTACACTACTCAGCTTAGCGGGGAAAGCCTATACCAAGGTGCTGGAAAGGAGGCTCCAACCGATTGTCTAACCTCGGATTAGGAGGAACAATGCAGACTCCATCCTGGCCGTGGAACAGTGGACCTGCTCTTCGCTACTTGGGAATTTGCCAATCCACTCTCATGTGCTTTGTGGACTTGTAGAAGGCTTACAATTGAGTCCCTTGGGTCGTCTTGTGAGAGTTCTTGCAGGAATATGGGGTACCGGGCCGTTAGTATGTATCAGGGTTGGTACGCAGATTTCTGTGCCTCATTTCGGTGCCACTTAAATGCCTGCGCTGCACTCTGGTGCTCCAAAACAGACCTGGCAGGCAACAGAAGCATCACTGCATGTTAGTTAACAATACACTTGGCAGCAGGCAATGTTAAGCCTAACGTTAGGTAGTAGCTGGATTAAACACGGTTAAAATGCTGAAAGCTAAACGGTCTAACGTGACAACTTGTCTTTACAAAATATATACTATATGTTTTTCTGTTATTTTTGTTGTGCAGTGACAGCTGCTCTCAGGATTAAAACCTACAATGCTTCCCTCTGGTGGCTGCTACAACACACTGTCTCAAACACCACCTTCTACTACAACTGTTGCTGCTGCTTGGAGTAGCATGCAGCTGCAGTACCGGAGGCTGCACTTTTAGGACCGCAATCCTAGGACCCTAGCTTTTTGAAACTGCGCAAACTACTGAAGTGGGTGACCACATGTTCTCTTAATACATCCATGCATTTATTTCTTTTTTAAAGATTATTTTTTGGGGCTTTTCCCTTTATGTATATAGTGACAATGGATAGACATGAAAAGGGGAGAGAGATGGGGGACAACACGCAGCAAAGGGCAGCAGGTAGGATTCAAACACGTGCCGCTGCAGGACTCAGCCAACATGGGGCGAACGCTCTTACTGGGTGAGCTAGAGGCAGGCCCAAACCCATCCATGCATTTCTACCATGGATGTGACATTATATATGTATAATATTTCTGTCCATTAATAAACCTTTCAAACTAAGAATCTGGACAAAAGTAGTATTTGGGTTGAAGAAACCTTTAAAACTATAAGTACTTTGACAGAAAGAACAATTTGGGTGGAATCAACCTTTAAAACAAAATCTTAGGGTCCTGGAAATACAGTCCTGAAAATGCAGTCTCCATTACAGCAGGAAAATAGTATTGTCTGATTCTGCTGCTAGTGGACTCTCCACTTAGCTTAAATACAACAGGGCGTTTCCTCACAGAGAGGAGCTGCTGAGTCATTTCATCATTCAGAGCCTTTGGTGAGGCTGAACGAACTGAAAGGCCTTAGTCTGCACATCTCGTCAATAATAATATTATTTTATACTTTATTAATCCCTCTTGGGGACATTTTTTACTCTGTTATTTTTATTATAAACGGACTGTGTAGGAGCGACATACTGTATGTTGTTTATGGTCTCATTTATATTATTTATTGATTATTATATTGTGCACTTTCGAACACTTTCTGTTAATCGCCGCACTAACGCACTTATTTCGACTCACAAAGTAACTTTACATTTGGTAACTGCAGTGCTAGTTGTATTTTACGTATGGAGGAATAAATAATTGCAATACAATCTCGAGTGCATCACAGTGTGTTAATGCATCTCTCAGTGTTCAGTCCCTCGTGGCAGCACTTTGTTGGACTGCTTACAGCTGCAACAGACTGAGCTACTGCTGCTCCTTGTCAGGTTAATGTCAGAAAGCCAGTCATTTTCTGTTAGATTTCAGTTAATCATCCTCAATTTCTTATTTTTTTTCTGACCATCAAAGACCTTGCAGCTGATGCCGAAAGAAGCAGTCACTGGCTGTGGCTGAAGCAGAAGGAGACTTTATGGGCTGCCAAGTGACCTCATGGAGCCTATGGTGCGACACTGACACACACCCAGGTCTGATCAGCCTGCGGTGGGCCAGCCTCGGGTGAGGGTGTAATTAAAGGCCGAAACACCCAATGAGGCCGGGGTGCACAACTGATGATGTGTCGTATTGGAGGCACTAGGCGGGTCATCCCCCGATCCAACCCCACCCAAGAGGACATCTCCAACAACAATGCTTAATATGAAGGGATTCTAACATCTAGTCCTAGTAAGCATACTTAAGTTAGTGTAACATCCTGAACCAATCTATCAAAATACAACTGATACCTCTGTTTTTAAATCCAACAAGTACATGTTGTTCTGATAATTTTTTTTAAATTGTTTTACATTTTATGTACACGTAAAAAAAAAAAAGTCATAATCTGGTTTGACTAAATCCACCATAGAGCTAAATTTGAGCAGATACTCACCAGCTGTTGATGCAGATTCTGCTGTTTTGTTGACAAAAACCTGATGGATCCTGTGGACTTTTTCTTCAGAGAGAAACACAGAGACTTGTCTCCACTGCAGCACTGGAGTATCTGAGACTATCTTTCACTTTCATCTGATTAAATGGGAAATGTGACGTAGAAGCTCTTCTCTTTCAGTGTTGCTCCACCTCTCAGTATACAGACACATGCCCGTTATAGTAAGCAAAGTGTATTTATATAGCACCTTTCACAGACACCAGTCACAAAGGACTTCAGTCAAAGAAATAAAATCAAATACAGTCAAGTAAAGAGAGCAAAGATAAAACACCAGACAAAAATATACAAGGAGAACAAAACAGCAGATAAAATAGTGATAGTATGGACGAGGATGACCTTAACTATCTTCTTTCGCTCTCTCTCTTCTTTAATCTTATAATACTTGTTCCTACTTCCTTCCTTTCTTCACCCCCCAAATCAATAGCTCAAAAATGAGCCAGAGTTCAAGGTATATTTGACCCTGTGTGTTGTCATCGTACCACACAGGGTTGCCTTTTGTGGGCCATACACAAACCACGCCAGTTTGTAATGTTTCCAGTCACCCAAAAGCTCAATTCGAGACAATAGATTAAGAGCCAGTCCAAAATCTTTAATCCCAACATTCTAACAATCAAAAGGTCAGAACCAGGTTGGCAAACAGAGAATGCAAACCTAACCAGCCAATGAGCCGGTGGTGAACCTGGCAGGAAAGGGGTTATCGGAATCAGGAGTCCAAAGAATCAGGTGCGGACCTAGTCCGGTGTGTCTCTTTCTAACACGTTGCACCCAACAGTAGATTTTCCGTGTCAGACGCGTTCTCACTTACTGAATATACTCCGCTTGGTTTAGGCGAGGGGTGGTGGCGCCGGGGTAGAGCGTGCAGGAGGCAGGACATGACGTGGATTAAACCACGTTCTCCAAGCCGGTTCCTAATTTAGTTGCAAACAAAGAGTCTCTGGACGCGTCCTGAACTTGTCTAACGATTTCGTAAATGTCATTGTCTCTTCAGTTAGACATTTTTGTTGCCGTCTGTGTATCTCACTGCTTCTTCTTCACCCTCAGATGTTTGATTACTTCCCGTTTAGGGCCGGCAGCATTATAGAAATACGCCCACTCGCTTGTTGTAAACTCCCACACTTTGGGATCAATCGGACATTACACAGTCCCTCCAGGATTTTGCGATGCCACGATCGCGCCAATTCACGCAAATTCAACAATCACCGTGACTTTGGTGCGACTCGCAAATTTGACCAATAACCAGAGTTTTCCGCGACTTCAACCAATCCCAGCAGTCCCACGTGCCAGACCTTGGATCAGTATGTGACTCTGAGAGCCAATGACCAAGCAGGAGTAAGAACAGGTTGACGTCACACGTACGTCGCCAAATTCATTGCCTTGTAAGACGAGACGTGTGTAACTCAAACATCTCACATTTACCAACAAAACGTACAGCGAAAGACAGTGCAAAACATTTCAGACCGTCCTGCCAACCTGAATACAATTATAAATTGTTCAAATACAAATATTCAATGTAAGCTGTAACGTTTTTTCACTATAAAGTCGCTGAAAGCGGCTGCTGTTTCCTGTCGGCTCTCTGCAGTGGGCGGGGCTGCTCAGTTCCCCCCGCGACTGACACACACACACACACACACACACACACACACACACACACACACACACACACACACACACACACACACACACAAACGGTGGATGCAGGAAAAAACGGAGATGAGACGTACAGGATGACCTAAATTGAGGACAGCTACGCTCGTTATTGTAAATGCAATTATAAGTTAAAGTCCAATAAGTACTTTATCAAACCGTATGCATGTGTGTCCCAGGCAAGGTTAGGAAATTAACTAACAATGTAAAGATCAACAAACCACTGACAGTGACAGATATGTTCATGTTTGATTCATTCAATAAATTATGTTTTGTCTTAAATCCACCAGCCATTTTCATACTATACCAACATTTACAGCATCCTGAGCCTTTTTGGTAAGGTTCCTAGGAAATCTCAGCCCAGAGTAGTTTTATTCTCCCCAAAACAAGTTTCCTTTTTATTTTTAACGAACTTTTTTTGCAACTTTCTCCGTCTCCCGCAACTTAATTGCAACAAACATACAAAAGACATCGCAACTTTTATCGAAATGTTTTACAAAAGCTCCGGCAAAATCAGACATTTTGGGCCGCAACAATCTCAAAAAAAGGCCGTGAAATCCTGGAGGGACTGATTACACAGACTTTGTAATCAGGAGCTGTTTAAATGGACATTTGCGTTCTCACATGCAGCTCTGCCGGGTAATGTTAGAGAACTTCCAACCCAGTCTCACGGCAGTTCATGAAATGCTGTGCTCACGAAAGATGCTTCCCATTGAAATACATTAGTTTAAAAAAACGTGCTGATATCACGAAAAAAAAACGACAAACGTGTCTGTGTACACGAATCAATAGATTAAATTATGTGACCATTTCACGAAATGCCGTGAGACTGGGTTGGAAGTTCAGGGTTGCAGTAAAAGGGACTTCAGTAACATGGAAAACCAGGTAGAATGAACAAGAAATCAAGAGGAAATCATTTTTATGCCAACATGGATGAGAAGTCCTCAAAGTGCTCAGAAAATGGAAATGTGAACATTAATGAATCAGTGAAAACTGAACCATCTGCTGAAGAAGATTGATGATATGATTGAAAGCTGTGGTGAGATGAATGCTGCTGTTTCTGAGATCAATACATCTCCTCTGAGCAAGATTGTGTTTTTTTAAATTATTATTATCATTATCAGTTTTCAGAGAGTAAAACTGACATAATGGCTGACAGTCAGATATTGGGCTGTTTAAATAAAACTAAATGAAGAGCAGTATTTACAGCTCGACTCCTTACCGGAACTTGTAAACCAGATCACATTACACCTGTTCATGAGCCCTCAGAGGCCTGTACTACGAATCAAGATCAACATGTCCTGGATTTCTTTCAGTGATCCGGCTTCACCTAACCTAACAACCGCGGTCCCGCATAAGCTGTGTCACGACGCTGGTTATCAACTAGTTCAGTCAACCCAGGGTTTCCCAATCCAGCGGCGCGCGCGTTCACATAAAAGAGGCGTGTTTGCGCAGCATGACCAATCGCAAACATCTACCAGAGCTGCATCTTTTAAACAAGAAGAACAAACTATAATTCTACATAAATATGAAGAACACAGACACGGTTTTACAGGCAAAACGCAGGAAGGAAAGCTGGCATAAAAAGCCAACGCTGTTATGCGTAAATCACGTTTGGCTTATCAATATCCAGTGGTGTAGTCTGTGATAGTAAGCTCCAGGATTTCCATATACCCACTTAAAAATGCCCAATGACACGTAACAACATACTTTCCATTATATGTTTGATATATTTTGAATTGTCATCTGTGCTTTTTTCTTCACATAGGCTCAATGGAGGTATTTCACCATAAATTGGTGCATAAAAGTATCGGAATGCAGGAAATGAAGTCGTTGATGCTTAAAACTTCCCTGGGGGAGGACACCCAGACCCCCCACTATGATATGCCCCCCTCCTCCCCCAAAGGCAGATTCTGGCCAATATACAGTACAGTACACCCACTACAATACATTAGACTAAACTGGTCACTTCCCCATCAGTCAGGCACAAGATCTGACCATATATAATTACACTTTTGCTTTTCATAAACTGTCGTTGCTTTAGGCTTTTATTTCAGTTGCAACCCCAGCAGTGGTGCGCGATCGTGAGAGAAAATAAAAAAAAACATAATTTAAACCGATGTGCACATTGGCAACACACGGCTAAAGAAGCCAACAAATAGCCTATAAGTAATTCCCTCCGCTGAAAATCTATATCTTTCATAAAAATACCCATCAGGGAATGTTAACGGGGCGTCGGTCTCTAAATGTTTTAACTTTTATGAGCGCACCTCTCTCTCTCTCTCCGCCCACCGAGCTCCAGCTGATCTTCTAAGAACGGTGACGCCGTTATCAATCGAGTATTGATTGGTCAGTAGGCGGTGCTTTTACACCGGTTGATCTCTAATCTCCAACATAACCTGCTCCCGACCAGGTTAGGCGTTCAGCATAAGTTACCACGGCGATTGAACCCGATCACAAGTGATCCACCTTCGTAGTACAGAAAACCCTGAGTTGAGCCTGAAGTTAGCTCGTTAACGGCAAATCTTGCTTCCTAGTACAGGCCTCTGTTCTTGCCTCCCTTCCTTGGCTACCAGTTTGCTTTAGAATCCAGGTGGACCCAAATGCAGAGGCAAGGCAAGCAGGCAGGCAGGCAGGGGAAGGATTAAGCTTGAGAGTTTATTTAAACACAAAAACACAGGAGATCCAAAAAATGAGGCAGACAAAAACAACAAAAGGAATCCAAAGGAAGCAGGCAAAAATTAAAGTCCAAAAATAATGAAAACACGAGGAACAAACTAACAGAAAACTAATGGGAAAAAAGTGAGAACAAAGGGAAGAATCCAAACCTGGTAAACTAGATGCAAACACGCTGGGAACAGACACAAACTGACTGGAAAGAACACAAACACATACAATGACCTGACACAGGACAAGGAGAAAGACAAAGACTAAATACACAGGGTAACGAGGAAACACAAGACAGGTGACACAAGGCTGGGAAACAGGTGAAACACATTAGGGCAATCACAAGGGCGGGAAAACAGAGAGTAAAACTAGACAAGACAAGACAGAGAACAGACTATCAAAATAAAACAGGAAACTGAGCAAAATACAGAACAGAAACAGACTACCAAAATAAGATAAAACACACCAACCCATAACACCTCATTAGAACAGTAACATCTACAACATGTGTTTGTGTGTGTGTGTGAGTGTGTATGTTTCTGTGTGTGCGTGCATGCATGTGTGTGCGAACATTGGTGGTTCACATGCACAAGTGGCAACATGACAACATGAACTGACAACATGAACTGTGTGTGTGCGTGTGAGTGGGTGTATATGTGTGTGTGTGTGTGTGTGTGTGTGTGTGTGTGTGTGTGTGAGAGAGTATCTGTTTGTGTGTGTATATGTTTCTGTGTGTGCGTGCATGCATGTGTTTGCGAACATTGGTGGTTCTCACGCATGAAGGACCTGTGAAGAGGAGTAGTAGAAGGAGTATGTGAAAGAGATGATTTCTTATAATTTACACAACATTGATTAGTTTGGCAGGTGTGGTTCACATTGGGGGAGAAGTACATTAGTTCATGAAAACACTGGGTTCTCATAATTTACTCTAAGCTCTCTTGTGGAAAGTATGAATCATGTGTAGAATGGGCACACAAGCACAGGAAAGTTGTAGGAGTGTGTGTATGGAGATGTCCTACATCTCCTGGATGATAATGATACTCTTTCCCATTCATTTTCTATGGCGGTCATTTTTGACTGTAAAAAAAAGTGTGACTAAGTTGAATAAATCACTCAAAATTCAAAGAAAGTAGTCACAATGAATGTTATGTGTTCAAATGCCTTTTGTGAAGGATATCATAAGGTCTTGAGGCAATCTGATGAAAAATGCCATATCTATGGTACAGGGAATGTCTAAATCGGTCATTTTTGACGGGAACAGCGTTAGAAGATTAAGATTCTGTTGTTGTTTTTAATTCAATTCAATTCAATTCAATTTTATTTATAGTATCAAATCATAACAAGAGTTATCTCGAGACACTTTACAGATAGAGTAGGTCTAGACCACACTCTATAATTACAAAGCCCCAACAATTCCACTAATTCCCTCAAGAGCAAGCATTAGCAGTAGCTATTGCGACAGTGGCGAGGAAAAACTCCCTTTTAGGAAGAAACCTGGGACAGAGCCAGGCTCTTGGTAGGAGGTGTCTGACGGTGCCGGTTGGGGGTGTGATGAACAGTGGCAATAATAGTCACAAAGATAATGGAACAGTGACTACAGTGGTAGTCGTAGTAGTTCATGTCATAGTAGAGCACAGCAGGGCATTATGGGGTGTAGTGTGGCACAACAGAGCATGGGCGGACGCAGTGGACGCGGCAGGACACAGCAGGACGCAGCCGGACATTGCAGGGAATCGCAGAGCGTAGCAGGGTGTAGCAGGTCCATAGCGACAGCTGCACCCAAGACCCAGGTGTTGGTGCCACCCTAATCCAAGGCGATATTCTGGGTGTAGAAGAAACATAAGGACTCCGGGGAGTAAACTCCCCAGAGCTAGGTTAGTAACAAGCATTTCTGGGAGAAGGATGCACACAAATGGAACCAAATGAAAAGAGAGTTGAGAGAGCAGCTCATTGTGTCATAGGAAGGAAGGAACTTCCCCAGCAGTAGAGTTATAATAGCCTAACTAAGAGAGGCAGGTTAAAGAGAGGAGCCTGGTCGGGCTAGAACTCTCCCCAACCGGATCGGGCTGTATCGGCCTGCCTCCCTCTACTCTCACTATTTTCTTGATTATATGATAGGTGGATCTGATGACTATGAGGAGAAGCAGAGAGAAGCTTTTTAAAGATCTTTATGGTCAAGCCCCAGTTTATATCGCTGAACTACTGAAGCCACACGCTCCTCTGAGGTCATTAAGGTCTGCTGACCAGCTACTCCTTGTTGTCCCTAGAACGCCGCTCAAAAACAGGGGAGATGGAGCATTCTCAGTCGTGGCCCCAAGGCTGTGGAATGAATTGCCTCTGCATGTCAGATTGGCCCCCAGCCTTACTTCATTTTTAAATCATGACTTAAACTCACTTTTATTCATTGGCCTTTAAACCTGCTTGAGTTGTTTTCTGCATTTTCATTTTCCAGTTTGTTACTCGTTTTAAATGTTTGTTTTGTTACTCGTGTGATTATAATCTGTCCTAAATCATGTCAATGTCCAGCACTTTGGTCAACCTGGTTGTTCTAAATGTGCTTTATAAATTAATTTAGATTGGATTGGATTGGAAAGAAAATGAAACCATTTCACCGAAATAAATTATTATTATCATTAAAAAGCTAGTTTCAGAGAGTAGAACTGACATTAATGGCTGACAGTCAGATATCAGGCTGTTTAAAGAAAACAAAATGAAGATAAGCAGTATTTACAGCAAAAAAATGAAACCATTTCACCAAAATAACTGTGACAGGAGCATGTGATTATAGATGTAAGATAAATGTAGTGAGGTAAAAAGCACTATTTACCTCTGAGATGTAGAAAGTAGAAGTATTAGGTATGAATGAAAATGGAAATACTCAAGTTAACTTCAGTTTAGAGTACAAGTACCTCCAAACTTAACTAGTTACTTAAGTAAGTACTTGAGTAAATGTACTCAGTTACTTTGCAGCGTTTCTGTCAGATGGATTGAAGTGGACGTCAGCAGCCTGACCTGAAAGGTCCTGGAAGAGAAAACGGAGCTGCAGAGAGTAAAGAAAGCCACACTGACACAACAGAGGACAACAGACAACACTTGAGGCATAATAACATTTAGTTATTGTTTATTATTGAATCATTTCTCCATCTTTCAGTGGCAGCCATCTTATTACACCACAGGACAATAACATGTAGTAAATATATACATCAGTATCAGGAGACATTAAAATGATCCACATTGTCTTCATGTTTTTAAATCTCCAAGAAAACAAACTTAATATCTAATCTAATAGTGGATAAACATGTTAAACTGAGCAGGAAGCTGTTAACCCAGTGTAAAAATATGAACAGGGTTAAAGAAAAGAAATAGATTTAAACCTATATGTGAACCTCCTTATACTAAAATTTGTATTTCTGATTAAAATGTATTTAAAAAAAACCCGTTTCTTTATGATTCAGGAGGACAGGACAATAACATGTTAATGAATACACATCAATACAATAAGTCTTTCACATTATTCATGTTAATTATGTTTTTCATATCTCAGAGAAAATAAATTGAAGAGTAGATAAAAGAAACTTTAAAATGTAACAAGAAGCTGATATTGCTGTTTGAAAACCTGAATTAAACAATGTAAATACAAATGTTCAGGTTTGCAGAGATAGAGCTGCAGACTTATACATTGGTGGTAATGGTGACAGAAAGTTAATGGTCCAAAAACATAATGTGGTCACACTTAAATATTTATCATCACACATGTTAATCTGTGTTTCCCTTCTTGGTGAACAGCACATGCAAATAACTCTACAGGAATACTTTTTTTTAGGAATGAAAAGGCTTTATCTAGGATTGAGGTTTTCTTGGACAAAGTCATGTAAGTCTAAGTATCTCAGTAACGAGACTCTGTGTCCCGATTTTTCTAAATTATCTGTGTCAGAATGGATCTCCTCATTGTCTTGGTGGTTATCTTTTTAACCGTATTTTTATGACTTCCAGGAACAAAACTCGTTGCTCCCAGCCTGGCTTGGCCTCAGATCTCTCTCCCTCGATAAGCATGTCAATGTACTGGGAAGAGGAGAGAGGATCTGGCTTCAGTGTTTTCTCTTTAAGTTTGTTGAAACACTCTCTAGATCTCTCTATCAGTGTGTTCACCTCCTTCAGATGGAACAAAGACAGAAAAAACAATATCCTTATCCCCTCGAGCTTGTCTACGTCAGTTTTAATCTGCTTCCGCAAATCTTCATAGGACTTCTCAAGCTGCTTTCTTTCTCTGAGGATGTCTTTCGTCATTGTCAAGCTTTTGGTGTCTATGACATTTAAAGCAACAAAGAACCTCTGCATGCCTTTTGTTCCCATGTTCCAAAACATCTGATCAAATCCTCCATCATCATCATCATGCTCACTCATGCTGTCTGCTGCAGATGATTTGTTGTCTGTAAACAATGCTGAATTATTGAATTTGAAGTGAACTGGAAGCCCGTCTTTTGTTTTAGGACATGGGACACCTGAAGCAGTGATTGCCTTTAGAACTGGTGGTTGCTGGCCGTCTGCAGATGTCACCAGAACACAAATGTTTTCTGCCACATCTTTGCCAAAGATTGAGAGCACAGAATCAAACCAACATTTCTGTGATGGTGTGAGTCGTGTTAAAGTAGCTTGAGCTACGAAACACACAGCATCAATTTCACTGAAACACTCAGCAGAGAAGAGATTACGCAGATGTTCAATGATCTCCTCGTCTTTTTCTATGTCTCCTGTATCTCCAAAGCCTGGAGTGTCAACAATGGTCAGTGAGTAGTTGATTTTAAAACCATCCTGGTGGTTGATTTTGTACACAGTGACTTCAGAGGTCTGACTTTCAGCTTGTGATCTGGATTGATTCTCATCAAGTAATTTGAATCTGAAATTGTCCTTCCACTCTACACCAACTATGTAATTGATCATTGCATTGATCAGAGTGGACTTTCCTGATCTGGTCACCTCGAAAAGCATTATAGTGTGATTCTGTCTTGTGCTTTCTTTGCCAAAACTGAATCTTCGGCATCCACTGATGTTCATATCTTCTTCTGTCAGAGTCAGTTTGTAAACTGATGGTGAATCAGAATTCATCCTTTCGGTTGTACTTCTGAGGGATTCTGTTAGTGTAAACTTTGTTGTGCGGACGTTAACAGCGATGCTTTCTTTGCTTCTGCCAGCTTCACCACAATCACATCTGACCCTGACAACATATTCTGTCTCTGACTGAAGCTCTGATATGATCGCCTTTTCAGTACCTACCATCATTTCGTTCCATTGGAGTTCTTCCTCTTTCATCCCGTTGTCTGTTTTGGCGTACTCCACGATGTAGCTCAAAATGTGGACATCTCGTCCAAGCTCAGCAGGTTTCTCCCAGCTAACTGATATCTCTCTTGAGTTTGGTTCAACTCGAGGTTTTCCAGGAGGGCTGCAAGGTAACGTTTTAGTGGAACCACTGACTTCATTGGCTGGCCCAACACCTACTGAGGTCACTGCTCTGCATCTGAACATATACTCTGTGTTAGGACTCAGATCACTCACTGTGACTTCTTCAGCTTTTGATGCTGTCTTCTGTTTCCATTCATCCTCTCCACTGACACAGTACTCAACAGAATAGGAGGTGATGTTCTCTGCTCCAAATCTGGGTGGAGAAACCTTCAGAGTCACACTGTTGTGGTTTATATCACTTACTGTCACTGTTTCAGGCTTTGAAGGTGGCTCAAACTTCTCATTGATAGAATTGCCTTTTTCATAAAGGTAGATGCTTGAACCTTTCTGTGTCTCATTTGTTGAACCCGCTGTCAGGAATTTAATCTTCTTGTTCTCCTTGTTGGCCTCTGCAAAGTCACTGAAGAGCTTTGCTTTACACCACATTTCTTCTGATACTTTTTTTGAGGCGTACCATTGTTCCTTCTCTACATCGTAAATATGTGTATCTTGAGGGTCTTCTGTTGTTTGTTTTAAGTAGTTTGATAAAGCTGAGAGGTACGGTTCAGCACGTCCCAATGAGGTGAAGACAAAACACACAGCATGTTCTGCACTGAGACTTTCTTTGTGCAGATGATTTTGAGATGTAACGATCTTGGTGTTTTTCATCATGTTGGTGAAAGACATCAATGTGTCAATTTCCCTCTCCTTACAGTCCATCCACTCGTTTAGTGTTTTGCTGTTGAAAGGAGAAGAATGTCTCTTCTTCAGGATCTCTGCGAGCCCCGCCTCCTCTTCTCCTCCTCCTCGGATTGATGGAAGTTTCTTTGCCAAGGTTTGTTGGAAGTCCAGCTTGAACTCAAAGCACAGTTCTTTAACTTTTTTAATCTTTTTGCTAATCTGTGGGAACTGCTGTGCAGTGGTGGTCCTCAGTGCATCATTGTACCTTATTTCCAGCTCACTGAAGTCCTCCAGGACATTTTGTGATTTTTTAACTAATCTTGTACTTATCTGACAGACGAGTTTAGCAGCAGAAGAATTTAAAGTTGTCAATGGCAACAGCCAGACCTTCATTGGTACTGCGTTTTCTCCGTTAGCTCCCAACAGATTTGGCAGGCTTTGGTAGACTTCTACAGCATCCTGAAAGGTTGTAGGAGATTTCTGAAGGGAAAAGTCTCCAAAGAATCTGCAGGAATATTTGTCAACCTTTTCTTTGTCTTTGTCTTCCATTTTCAGGGAACCTTCACCCTCTATTGTAATCCTGGGAATCTTCTTGATCATCACCTTCAAGTTGCCCTGAATGTCTTGATGATCTTCGTTTTCGGACACCTCACGGTCAAAGACAAAGAAGGCTTGTGCCCCATAAAGAATAGCTGTGACTACATGTGTTGCTACTCCTTTATCAAACACATACGGATGCTTCACATTGCCTCTTCCAAGATGATCCATCGACAGTTCTTTGACCTTTGTGGTAGCTTTGTAGTTCAGTGTTACTCTGGCCTGATTTTTGGAAGTCTTAGTGTCATTCAGGTATTTGGCTGATCCTCCAACCTCTACCAGTCCACTAAAAAAACTTGCCTGAAGTGATGCTTCAACATTTAGTGCTGAAGATTTATCTGCAATTGATTCAGATGCAACTATCTCAAAATCATTATAGTTTTGCGGTCTTTCTCCAATATGATTAATCAGGTCATCATGGTCCCACAGTTTCATTCCTGCAAAAACCAAAAATCAAGTTAAGCTTTCAGAACCGGCCAGACAGAAGAACGGGTTGTTACGTCCTAAAAACAGATAGACTGATCTGCTAAACTGATCAAAAGATCTGACATGAAAACATTGTTAAATATGACTTTAAATACTTAAAGCTGCGGTAGGCACTTTGTTTTTGGCATTGTTGGGCAAAAGTTCGACCATCATTTCTCATTTGTAATTCAAGTTGTCTGAGAGAAAACTAGACTTTCAGCACCTCTTCTTGACTCTGTTTTTAGGTTTTACAAAATCTAGTGGGAGACTCTGGCCAATCACAGGTCATTTCAGAAAGAAAGCACGTTCATATTGGCTGTTCTGTGCATGCATTGCCTGTGCGACAGAGAGGGAAGAATGAGAGCTGCAGGAAAAGTTCTCACTCTTCTTCAAATTCTGGTGTCACGCTACTTCAAATTCTGGTGTTTTTTTGCAGTCTACCCACTGCGGCTTTAATGTGTGGTTGTGATGAATTGCATTAAAGGGATATTTCATCAATTAGCATTAAGCTTTGTATCAGTAGAAACCCCGTAGTATTTTTGAATGACCGTGCTTCCCTCCCTCATGTCCCCCTGAGACGAGAGATAGCTGTTTTGTTTGTCTGGAAAAAAAGCCTCTGATGACGCAAAAATCGTCATTTTACGTCATCAGAGGCATTTTTGCCCAGAGGCTATGGACTACAGCCAATAGTTGGAGCTACTTCCGCATTTTTTCAACTCGCCCATAGGGGGTTGGACTATCGTCTTTACTCGAAGCAGGCTGAAGCAAGCCGAGTGTCAGCCATCTTGGAGCTAAGCTACAGCTCTCTCTTTTCAGTAGCCAACTTTTACAACAATTATGTGCATTCAAACTACCGCACATGTGTACCACCGGGATACATTGGTACACATCGGAGAATATGCAGGAAACTTTATTACATACTCGACACACTACGCAAGCTTCGCCTGCTATGGAGACCAGCACCTCAGCCTGCGATGCCGCTCGACGCTGCTAGCCGGTAAAGGGACATCCTCAGCGGTGAAACACGGAACGAGTATGAACTAGGTGGAAAGCTAACGCTAGCCGGCCACCTGTCCCATCAATCCTGCTTGCAAGTGTCCGCTCATTAGACAACAAACTGGACTACATCCAACATCAACGAAACTCCCAAAGCGAGTTCAGAGACTGCTGTGTTTTTGTTGTTGTGGAAACATGGCTGAACAACAGTGTACCGGACTATCCAGCTACCAGGCCTGCTGTTCTGTCGCCGGGTAAGACTAGTGGAGGAGGGCTGTGTTAACACAGACTGGTGCAGAAATGGGGTGCTTGGATCCAACTAACTGTTAACTGCTGGTGGAGTTTGTGACTGTTCGATGCTGACCATTCTACATTCCACGCAAATTCATGGCTGTGTTTATACTCAGTGTTTATAGACCACTAAGCGCTAATGCTAGTATGCGTTAGCTGAACTTTACGGAGCCTATGTGCGTGCACTAAATGTAGCCTGTTTTGTATGTCATTTTTATATAATGTCGTTTTTATATATTTTAATTGTGTAACCACTTGAGCCACGGTGAAACGTTTCGTGTATATGGTTGAAATGACAATGAAACACACTTGAGTTGAGTTGAATGCCTCACTGTCTGTAAACGGTAGGCGTGGCTTGGGAGTGGACTCAGAGCAGCGAAGCAAGCGCATTCTGGGATTTGGTGTCTTTCATCCACATGAGCCAAAAACACATTTTCTGGCTTTTCTTGGCCTAGAAGGCACCAATTTCTAAACAAATTTCACATTTCTACTACATAAGTGACCCAATTGAAAGATATATTCATATTTCCAACGGTGAAATATCTCTTTAACTCTCTTTACCGGGGACGAGTGAGTCTTCGCGGCAGTCGTACAACATCCCGAGGCCAAAAGGCCGGCCGAGTGCCGCCACCTCAATCGTCCTGTTGGCTTTAGAGTCCATCGCTCAGTTTGAACTGGAAAAAATGGACAACAGCTTGTTAATTCACTTCTCTTATAATATCCAACCACCCTTAAATATTCACAGCAAACAGACACAAACTTGCTGCTAATTCAAAAAAGGTCCAGTTTAAATGTACTGTACAAGTACAATGTCAGTAAACAGACTGATTTACATCAAGAAATAAAAACAAAGAGGAAGGGAAAACACAAAATAAATGCACACCCCCCTCTTTAAATCTCCATTGTGCCAAACGTTCTTCCATAAACACAACATAAACACCTTGAGCTCATAATACTGAGACCTCTTCACATGGTAAACATAGTGGAGCATTTATCAGCTAAATAGACATATTTCACTTAGGAGTTGGTGGAGACCACAAACTGCTAAAAGACATTTATCAGGTGGACACAAACACAAAGACTCCTGATTAATAATTATGAGCAGGTTTGGATGTTATAGAGCAAACCTATTAACCACCTCCTATTGAATAAGATATGATATTATTATTGTTATTATTAATCTGTTCACATAATAACTAGCAGCAACAAGTGTTTGTAATTAATCTTGTTAATGAAGTTATTCCTGTTTAATTCAGAAAGCTCACCTGTTTTAAATGTTTGGTTTCAGAACATTTTGTGCAGGAAGAAGTTGTTTCTGTAGTTGAAGAGGGAGGTCACAACAATGGACTCTGATTCACATTATCCGTTGACTTATATCAGCAGCAGGAAAGGGATTCTACTGATTGACAAAGAGAAAAGGCTTTTAGTTTCAGTACTAACCAATGTGTTTGGCACATAACGTAATTGTGGCTGAGGATACTGCTAACGTTAGCCTAAACTCTAACAGCATCCAGTTCTAAGGTAGAAAGCTAGTAGTTCTTACCACAGTACTATGCAACCATCTCAGCAGGAGGTACATGGAGCGGGTGTAGGGGTGACATGGACCCCCCCTGGTGCTCCCCCTACCATAGTCCCCTACCAACAAGACCCAAAACAACTAAACAGAGGCGAAAAATGAAATTTAAATAGATATTTATTGATATTATGTCATATTGGAATATTTAAAGTGATTTTGTTACATGAATAAACACAGTAATTGTGCATGGTTTATTTTTGAGAACCTGGACTTTAACTTTTGAGTTGTAAAATTGTCCCCAATTTAAAAGTTTCCAAACCTGCACCTGAAGTGTTGTGTAAAGAATTGATTGTGTAATAGATTGTATAAGGTTGTGACTTGTTAAAGTTGCTGAGCTATGATTGGATAATAATGTTTGCAGGAGGGGTTTAGTGAACATCAAGTGTGAAGTGAAGCCAACAACAGTGGTGCCAGATGGTGACAGTTTCCACCGGTTTAATTCAGTTGCAATAATTAAGAAAAGCATACATATACTGTACATGAGAAGGTTGAATATTGAAAGTGCAGCATATTGTATATAAAATGTTTTTTTATCACAACTAAATTATTCATCACCAGCCCAGCATTTATTTACTTTATATAACAGTTTGCTAAACCCCTCCCGCAAACATTATTATCCAATCATAGCTCGGCAACTGTAACAAGTCACAACCTTATACAGTCTATGGTCACAACACTTGCCAATGACAGGCGCAGGTTTAATAACTTTCAAATGGGGGAACATTTTAAGACTTAAAATTGCCAAGTAAACAACTTTAAATATTCTAAAACTAAATAATATTAATAAATATCTGCTATTATAACTCCAAATATCCTCCAGCCATGGAGAGATAACAGGAGACAACAGGCCCCTGGATGAACTTGTTCCCTACTCTTTCTTACATTTTGTGTCTTTGTGGTCATTTTGCTCTTCTTTTCACCATTGTGGTGCTTCAGAGAGCCAGAACTGACAGCACTGCTTGTAGCCTATACTGCCATCTTGTGTATGAAGAGGGTAACTGTGATCACGTGCAGTGGCTGCATTATCAGAATTCTTTGGGCCATTTGTCACTCATATCTGCAGCCTTCGAACAAGATGTGGAGCTGCATGTTTTCTTCCATCTTCTTGTGCTCTTAGGTCATTCAGGGTAATAACCTTTAATAAGTAACTATCCTATTTATTCTATATTTATACTTTATTTCTTTTTATTTTTTATTTTTTTTATCATAGGCTAATGAATTACTGCCACTGCCATACTGCTGGTCCTGAGTGCGAATTTCGTTCTCCATGTGTTAACATGCTGAATGACAATAAATTGATATTGAATTGAAATTGTGACTAGATAAGGAATACTGTCTGCAGGAACATAGATAAGAGGGTTGTGGAGGTTATAAATCTGATACAGGCACTGATTTATGTCTTTTATATATTTTAAATGTGTAACAACACTTGAGCCACGGTGAAATGGTGTTTTGTGTAAATGGTTGAAATGACAATAAAACACATTTGAGTTGACTTGACTGTCTCACTGTCTGTTATGTCTGTAAACGGTAGGCATGGCTTGGGAGTGAATGGGTAGGGAATAGAAGCAAGTGCATTCTGGGAGTTGTTGTTGAAGGCACCAACTTCTAAAAAAAATTCACATTTCTACTACATTAATGACCCAATTTAATACATATTCATCTTTCCAGCGGCGAAATATCCCTTGAACGTGTCATAAACCTTATAAACAAGTCATAAACGTTTATGACTTCTGTCATTAAGTGTCATTTGGTTTTTGTCATGACAGGCTGACATTGTTTGGGTTGTCTTGATTATGACTACGATGGCTACGATGAAAATAAAATGAGGTAATATTTCAGTTAACCCATATTGAAAAATTTAAATCTCTATTCAGTTGTAAAACCATTCTTAAATGTCTTCTCTTAGGCAGTGCTTGAAGTAGGAAAAAAAGGTGCCGGTACTCTCTTGCTTTGGCAAATCATTCTGACATTTGAGATTTCTACAGTAAAAAACAAAACTTGGAGATATTGCTGGTACAACAACAATTTATTGTTATTTATTAACAACATAAATGTAAGTCGTGTCTGTGTGTGTGTGTGTGTGTGTGTTTGTGTGTGTGTGTCATTGTCTTGACAGCTGTTGTAAAATGGTGCTGCGGCTCCTTTAAGAGAGCTCCGTGCATGTGTGTGTGTGTGTGTGTGTGTGTGTGTGTGTGTGTGTGGGAAGGGGGCAGAGGAGAAATAGAGAGAGGAAGCAGATGTGTAGATGCGGAGCAGAGTTGGTGAATAAGTTTAAATGTTGTACCCAGTGTGTGCGGTGTCTGAAACAAACTCCACACACTTCTTTTAGTTCCTAGGTTTCCAGCAGTCTGACCAAGTGCTAGAATTGGTCTCTAACCTTGCACATTTAATTATAATAATCATTATGTCAACATGTCATGAATACAAAAAGAGGTGGATTTTCTGTTTATGTCAAGTTGTCATTACAAAGACATGACACTTCATGACAGACACAAACAATGTCAACTTGTCATAACAAAAAACGAATGACACTTAATGACAGAAGTCATAAACGTTTATGACTTGTTTATAAGGTTTATGACACATTTAT